>NW_022436941.1:89499316-89567871 GCF_009761245.1 Sapajus apella | reverse complement strand
ATGTGTATGTATGTATATTATACTTTTAAGCTCTGGGATTCATGTACAGAACGTGCAGATTTGTTACATAGGTATACATGTGCCATAGTGGTTTGCTGCACCCATCAATCCGTCCTCTAAGTTTTAAGCTCCATATGCATTAGGTATTTGTCCTAATGCTCTCCGTCTCCAAGCCGCCACACCCCAACAGGCCCCGGTGTGTGATGTTCCCCTCCCTGTGTCCATGTGTTCTCATTGTTCGACTCCCACTTATGAGTCAGAACATGTGGTGTTAGGTTTTCTGTTCCTGTGTTAGTTTGCTAAAAATGATGGTTTCCAGCTTCCTCCATGTCCCTGAAAAGGACATGAACTTATTCTTTTTTAATGTCTGCATAATATTTCATGGCGTATATGTGCCACATTTTCTTTATCCAGTCTATCATTGATGGGCATTTGGGTTTGTTTCAAGTCTTTACTATTGTGAATAGTGCTGCAATAAACATATGTGTGCACGTGTCCTTATAGTAGAATGATTTATAATCCTTTGAGTATATACCCAGTAATAGGATTGCTGGGTCAAATGGTATTTCTGGTACTAGGTCCTTGAGGAATTGCCACACTGTCTTCCAGAATGGTTGAACTTATTTACACTCCCACCAACAGGGTTAAAGTGTTTCTGTTTCTTCACAGCCTCACCAGCATCTGATGTTTCCTGACTTTTTGATGATCGCCATTCTAACTGCTTGAGGTAGTATCTCATTGTGGTTTTGATTTGCATTTCTCTAATAACCAGTGATGATGAGCTTTTTTTTTTTCATATGGGTTTTTTGGCTGAATAATGTCTTTTTTTGTGAAGTGTCTGTTTATATCCTTCACCCACTTTTTGCTGGAGTTGTTTTTTTTTCCTTGTAAATTTGTTTAAGTTTATGTACTTTCTGGATATTAGACCTATGTCAGATGGATAGATTGCAAAATTTTTCTCCCATTCTGTAGGTTGCCTCTTCACTCTGAAGATAGCTTCTTTTTTTTAAAAATATATAATATATTTATATATTATATTAAATATATTATATATATATAAAATTGCACTTTAGGTTCTGGAGTACACATGCAGAACATGCAGGATTGTTGCATAGGTACATACATGGCAAGGTAGTTTGCTGCCTCCATCCCCCCATCACCTATATCTGGCATTTCTCCCCAACCTCCCTACCCCCTGCTGTCTCTCCCTTATTTCCCCCAACAGACCCCAGTGGGTCCTGTTACCCTCCCTGTGTCCATATGTTCTCATTGTTCAACACCCGCCTATGAGTGAGAACATGCGGTGTTTGATTTTCTATTCTTGTGTCAGTTTGCTGATAATGATGGTTTCCAGATTCATCCATGTCCCTACAAAGGACACAAACTCATTATTTTTTATGGCTGCATAGTATTCCATGGTGTATATGTGTCACATTTTCCTTGTCCAGTTTATCATCCATGGGCATTTGGGTTGGTTCCAGGTCTTTGCTATTGTAAACAGTGCCACAGTGAATATATGTGTTCATGTGTCTTTATAATAGAATGATTTCTAATCCTTTGGATATATACCCAGTAATAGGATTGCTGGGTCAAATGGAATTTCTATTTCTAGGTCCTTGAGGAATTGCCAGACTGTCTTCCACAATTTACACTCCCACCAACAGTGTAAAAGTGTTCCTATTTCTCCACAACCTCTCCAGCATCTGTAGTCTCCAGATTTTTAAATGATCACCATTCTAACTGGCATGAGATGGTATCTCAATGTGGTTTTCATTTGCATTTCTCTAATGACCAGTGATGATGAGCATTTTTCATATGTTTGTTGGCCTAATATATATCTTCTTTTTAAAAATGTCTAATATATATCTTCTTTTGAAAAATGTCTTTCATGTCCTTCATTCACTTTTGAATGGGTTTGATTTTTTCTTGTAAATCTGTTTTAATTCTTTGTAGATACTAGATATTAGCCCTTTGTCAGATGGGTAGACTGCAAAATTTTTTTCCCATTCTGTTGGTTGCTGGTTCACTCTAATGAAGCTCTGGCGTTTAATTAGGTCCAATTTGTCTATTTTGGCTTTTGTTGCCATTGCTTTTGGTGTTTTAGTCATGAAGTCCTTGCCCATACCTGTGTCCTGAATGGTATTGCCTAGGTTTCCTTCTAATGCTTTTATGGTTTTAGGTCTTATGTTTAAGTCCATAATCCATCTTGAGTTAATTTTTGTATAAGGTATAAGGAAGGGGTCCAGTTTCAGTTTTCTGCATATGGCTAGCCAGTTTTCCCAACACCACTCATTAAATAGAGAATCTTTTCTCCATTGCTTGTTATTGTCAGGTTTGTCAAAGATCAGATGGCTGAAGATGTGTGGTATTATTTCTGTGGTCTCTGTTCTGTTGCATTGGTCTATGTATCTGTTTTGGTACCAGTACCATGCTGTTTTGGTAATATAGTTTGAAGTCAGGCAGTGTGATGCCTCCAGCTTTTTTCTTTTTACTCAAGATTGTCTTGACTATACAGGTTCTTTTTTGGTTCCATATGAAATTTAAAGTAGCTTTTTCTAATTCTTTGAGGAAAGTTAATGGTAGCTTGATGGGAATAACATTGCATTTATAAATTACTTTGGGCGGTATGGCCATTTTCACAATATTGATTCCTCCTATCCATGAGCATGGAATGTTTCTCCATTTGTTTGTGTCTTCTTCTGTTTTTTTTTGAGCAGTGTTTTGTAGTTCTCCTTGAAGAGGTCCTTCACATACCTTGTAAGTTGTTATCCTAGGTATTTTATTCTCTTCATAGCAATTGCAAATGGGAGTTCAGTCATGATTTGGCTCTCTGCTTGTTTATTATTGGTGTATAGCAATGCTTGTGATTTTTGCACACTGCTTTTGTCTCTTGAGACTTTGCTGAAGTTGCATAAAGCAAATATTAAAAGATTGGAAGGGAGTGGTAGACTGTAATATAATAGTATGGAATATTAACACCCCACTATTAGCAAAATACAGATTATCCAGCAAGAAAATCAACAAGAAAACATCAGATTTAAACTACATTCTAGACCAAATAAACCTAACAGATATACACAGAACATTCCACTGAACAGCTGCAGAATACACATTATTCTCAATAATCCATTAAACATTTCTCAAGGTTATATTATATGTTAGGACACAAAAGAAGTCTTAAAACATTTTTAAAAAAATAACATCAATCATCTTTTCTGGCCACAATAGTGTAAAACTAGAAATCAACAAAAGAGATATTTAAAAATTTCTTGAGAAAAATGAAAATAGAAGCACAGCATGCCAAAATTTGCATGGTACAGCAAAAGCAGTTTTACTGGGGAACTTTTTTTTTTTTTTTTTTTTTTTTGAGACGGAGTTTCGCTCTTGTTACCCAGGCTGGAGTGCAATGGTGCTATCTTGGCTCACCACAACCTCCGCCTGCTGGGTTCAGGCAATTCTCCTGCCCCAGCCTCCTGAGTCGCTGGGATTACAGGCACGCACCACCATGCCCAGCTAATTTTTTGTATTTTTAGTAGAGACGGGGTTTCACCATGTTGACCAGGATGGTCTCGATCTCTTGACCTCGTGATCCACCCGCCTCGGCCTCCCACAGTGCTGGGATTACAGGCTTGAGCCACCGCGCCCGGCCTTACTGGGGATCTTTGTAGCTGTAGACACCTACTTTAACAAAGAAGAAAGATCTCAAATAAACAATCTTACATTGCACCTCAAGGAACCAGAAAAATAAGATCAAATTTAGTCCTAAATTACTTGAAGAAAGAAAATGATAATGGTCAGACCAGAAATAAATAAAATAAAGAGTAAAAAATGATAAAAAAAAAAAAAAAAAAAAAAAAGCTCAGTGAAACAAAGAGCTGTTGTTTTTGCAAAGACAATCAAAATAAACAACCACATTGCCATGTATATACCTATGCAACAATCCTGCATATTCTGCACATGTACCCCAGAACCTAAAGTGCAATTATATATATATATATGTATATATATATATATATGTGTGTGTATATATATATATATACATATATAATAAACAAACCTCCAGCTAGACTAGAAAAAAGAAGAGAGAAGACTCAAATAAATAAAATCAGAGCTAAAGAGACAATAAAACTAAAACCATAGAAATATTAATACAAACGATCACGAGACTATCACAGAAAATTATATTCCAACAAATTGAATAGTCTTAACAAAAACGAAAAACGTCCCTCCAAACTCACAGTCTATCAAGATTGAATTATGAAGAAATGAAAAATCTGAAGATATGAGTTAATAAAGAGATTGAATCAGTAAGAAAAAGTGTCTCATCAATGAAAAGCCCAGGATGTAATGGTTTCACTGCTGAATTCTACCAAACATTTAAGAAAAAATTAATGCCAATTATTCTCAATCTCTTTCAAAAAATTAAAGAAGAAGGACTACTTTCAAACTCATTTACAAGGCCAACAGTTCCCTGACATCAATGTCAAGCAAAAACTAAAAAATAAAACTACAGGTCAATATCATTGATAAAGATAGATGCAAAACTTCTCAACAAAATACTAGCAAAAAAATTTAACAGCACATTATAAAGATTATTCACCATAATTAAATAGGATTCATCTCAGGAATGCACAGATGGTTAGACATATGCAAATCAATAAATATGATACATCACCTTAACAGAATGAAGAACAAATACCATGTGATCACTTTAGCAGATACAGAAAGGGTATTTGACAAATTTCAACATTCCGTCATGATATAAACACTCAAGAAATTAGGTATAGCAGGAATGTACCTCAACAAAGTAAAGGCCATATATGACAAATCCACAGTTAACATAATACTGCATGTGGAAAAGTTAAAAGCTATTTTTTCTCTAAGATCTGCAGCGTGACAAGGGTATACCTTCTTGCTACTTCTATTCAAAGTAGGACTGGAATTTCTAGCCAGAGCAATTAGGCAAGAGAAAGAAATAAAAGACTTTCAAACTGGAATGGAAAAAATCCAGTTGTTCTTGTTTGCAGACAAAATGATTTTATGTTTACAAAAACTTAAAGACTCCACCAAAATAGTACTAGAATTGATAAATAAATTTAGCCAAGTGGCAGATACAAAATCAACATACAAAATCAGTAGCATTTCTATACATTAACAGTGAGCACTCTAGTAAAAAAAATTTTTTTCAAAGCTATTCCATTTATAATAGCTACAAAATAATTACCTAGGAATAAACTTACCCAAAGAAGTGAAAGGTCTCTATAGTGAAAACTATAAAACACTGATCAAAGAAATTGAAGAGGACAAAAAATGGAAAGATATCTCATGTTTAGAAATTAGAAGAATTAATATTATTAAAATGTTCATACTACCCAAAGAAATCTACAGATTCAATGTAATTCCTATCAAAATACCAATGGGATTCTCACAGAAATAGGAAAGAATTTTAAAATTTATATGAAACCAGACAATTTCTGAATAGCCAAAGCAAACCTGAACAAAAACATAAAACTGGAAGTGTCAGTTTGAAGTCATTACCTGACTTTAAAATATACTACTAAACTGTAGTAAGAAAATCCAGCATAGTACTATCATAAAAACAGATATATAGACCACTGAAATGGAAGAGAACATCGAGAGCTAAATTTATGTATTTTCAGCCAATTCATTTTGATGAAGACACCAAGAACATACAGTAGGTAAAAGAGTCTCTTCAATAAATGGTGCTAGGAAAATGGATATCCATATGCAGAAGAATGAAACTAGACCTTTAGTCTCCCCATATACAAAAAGAATCTCAAAGTTGATTAGCAACTTAAATGTATGACCTGAAACTATGAAACCAGTACAAGAAAACTTTGGGGAAATGCTTCAGGACATTGGCCTGGGCAAAGATTTCATAAATAAGTCCTTAAGAACACAGGCAACCAAAGAAAAAATTGATAAATGGATTACATCAAGCTTAAGAATTTTGGCACCATGAAGGAGACATTCAACAAAGTGAAGAGACAACCTAGAGAATCAAAGAGAATATTTTAGAATAGTCATTCTGACCAGGGATTAGTAACCAGAATATATAAGAAATTCAAACAACTCAATAGCAAAGTAAACCAAATAATTCAATTAAACATTAAAAAAAAACTTGAATAGATATTTCTCAAAAGAAGGAATACAAATGGCCAACTGTTATATGAAAAAATACTCAATACCATTAATTATCAGAGAAATGCAAACCAAAACCACAATGAGATATCATTTTACCCCAGTTAGGATGGCTATTAGCAAAAGTATACACTAGAACAAATGCTGGCAAAGATGCAGAAAAAGGAGAATCCTCATACACTGTTGATAGGAATGTAAATTAGTCACTGCAGAAAAACAGTATGGAGGTTTCTCAAAAAACGGAACTATCATATAATCCAGCAATCCCACTGCTGAATATATATCCAAAAGAAAGGAAAGCAGTATATCAAAGTGATATATGTGCTTTCTTGTTTATTGCAGCAATATTCATAGTAGCTGGGATATGTAATAAACCTAAGTGTTCATCAGCAGATGATTGGATAAAGAAAACATGGTATGCATACACAGTGGAATATTATTCAGCCATACAAAGAATGAAATTCTGTCATTTGCAGCAACATGGATAGAACAAAAGAAATTATGTTAAGAGATATAAGCCAGTCACAGAAAGACAAATATTACATGTTTTCACTCATTTGTGGAAGCTAAAAAAATTGATTGCAAGGGGGTGGCGAATAGAATCGTGGTTACCAGAGGCTGGAAAAAGTAATGGAAAAGAAAGATGGAGGGGGTTAATTGGTATGTACAAAAATATAGTTAGGTATAAGGAATAGGATATAGAGTTCAATAGCACATTAGGGCAACTATAGTTAACAATGATTTATTGTATACTTCAACATAGCTAGAAGAAATTTGTTTATTTGTTCTTATTACGTTTTATTTCAATAGTTTTGGGGGAACAGGTGGTTTTGGGTTACATGGGTAAGTTCTTTACTGGTGATTTCCAAGATCTTGATGCACTCATGATCCAAGCAGTATACACTATACCTAATATGTAGTCTTTTATTCCTCACCCGCCTCCCACCCTTTCACCTGAGTCCCCAAAATTCAGTATATCATTCTTATGCCTTTGTATCCTTGTACCTAAGCTTCCACGTATAAGTGAGAACATAAGATATTTGGGTTTCCATTCCTGTGTTACTTCACTTAAAATAATGGTCTCCAACTCCATCCAGGTTGCTGAAAATGCCATTATTTCATTCCTTTTTATGGCTCAGTAGTATCCTATGGTGTATATATACCATATTTTGCTAGAAGAGATTTGGAATGTTTTCAACACAAAAAATAATAAATATTTGACATGGTGAATATTCCAGTTACCCAGATTTGATCATTATATGTTGTATGCTTGCATCAAAATATCACATGTACCTCATAAATATGTACAACTATTATGTATCCATACACGTTTTTTAAAACTTGATATACTTACACAATAGAATACACTTTTTTTTTTTTTTTTTTGTGGTTCCTAAATGATTTGATTTTATTGGGCTCAATAGGAACTAAATTATTAAAAGTTTATTTTTATGTTTTTCTGTGGATAATTTATACAAAACATTTCCAGAGACTTAACATTAGATGGCTCTTTTAAGGTGAAAGTAGAATGCCAGGTTCTATTGAAATATTATCTCAAAGGAACAAAGAGTCATCTGCCATGTGCTTTTTCTAAGTGCCCCTGCTGGAAAAAAATTTCTCAATTATATGAAGATGCTTGTACAACTTTTCCTATTACACAATTTCTTTCACAACCACATGCGTTACATTTATAGACAGATTTACAATTTGAAAGGACAAAAAGTTCTGTCTTAATAATAAAATTAGTTTTTTTTACAAACTGTAGTCCAACCAAAATTCTCTGTCCCCTGACTCAGCAGAGGCATTATCTCCATTAGGTGTGTGTGGTCCAGGAAAACACATCCAAGCAGATTCTTCTTTTTAGCAACAAAAGAGAAGAAAATCCTGCCATTGGTAACAACATGGATGAAACTAAAGGACATTCTATTAAATGAAATAAGCCAGACACGGAAAGACAGAAACTGCATTGACTCATTCATGAAATTTATAAAAGTGAGTTTCATAGAAGCAGAGAGTAGAAGGATGGCTATCTGAGACAGGGGTGGCTAGGTGGTAGGGGGGCTGGAGAGACATTGGTCAAAGAGTGCATATTTACAGTTAGGAGGAATAAGTTTAAGAGATCCATTGTACATCATGGTGACTATAGTTAATAACAATATTGTATCCTTGAAAAATACTAGCAGAGTGGATATTGTTTTCACCATAAAAATGATAACTATATGAGGCAATCCCTATGTTAATTGGCTAGATTTAACCATCCCACAATGTATATATACAATCATGTGTTTCATAACTACATTTCAGTCAATGACAGACGGCATATACGACAGTGAGTCCCATAAGATTATAATGGAGTTGAAAAATGTTCACGCCCTGTCATGTTGTAGCTGTAGCAACATTATAGTACAATTACTTTATTTTTAAAAATAAATTGAGTATAGCCTAAATATACAGTTTTACAATGTCTACAATAGTGTACAGTAATATCCTAAGCTCTCCCATTCATGCACCACTCACTGACTCGGCCAGAGCAGTTTTCAGTTCTGCAAGCTCATTCTTGGTGAGTACCTTATACAGGTGTACTGGTTTTGTTTTTTATACAATACTTTTACTGTACTTCTTTGATGTTTAGATATATAAATAATTACCATTGTGTTACAATTGTCTACAGTATTCAATATAGTAATGTGATACAGAGGTTTGTAGCCTAGGTGTCTAGTAGGCTATACCGTCTAGATTTTTGTAAGTATACTGTATGATGTTTGCATAAGGATGAAAGCATCAGTGAGGCATATCTCAGTAAATATCCTTGTTGTTAAGCTACATATGTTTGCATTTACAAACATCATGCTGTACATAACAAATAGATACAATTTTATATGTCAATTCAAAACATAAATCAATTTGAAAAAAAGTAAATAAAATCCCAAAACCCTAAAACAAAATTGAAATTCTAGGTGAAAATATTTAATTGACTGAATCCAGGCCAAATTAGGAGGAAGGAGCATATAGGCAAAAGGGAGTATTTGATACTTTTGACTTCTGTAACATAAGGTGGGTCTTTATCTCTTTCAACAACTTATAAAATAGAGAAATTTTCAAAATTTAGAACCACTATCTATTTCAAACTTTATTATTTTATTGTTAAAAAGTTATCTAGAATATTGCAGTATCTTTCTATTTTTCCCTCTTCCTCACAGTAGAAAAAGAAGAGAGAAAGGGAGGGTTGAAAGATGAAGAAAGAAGCCCCTCAAATTAAACAACTAAGTACAATGCCGTGTTAACCATTTGACCAAACTGCCTTACTGCTCTATTATTTTAAATCAATCACTTTACTATAAGAAAGTCATTGCTTCGAGGAGTTAATTTCCAAAGCAAACATTAGACTATTACATTTCTATACTCTACTTTTGCCAAACAGCAGATTTCACATCTTGGACAAATATGGCAAGTTTTTAAGAAAGTTAATTAAAATTTTACTTGCTAACCAAGTCCTAGGAAATGCAGTCTTTGAACAGATAAATGTCAAATAAAAAATGTGATTTACAAAACTCTAAAGCCTAATTGTTTTTCTGAAATGGATAGATTTCAAGTGTCAGAACAAGTCTAGTATTGTTTCTACAAAGTCATATATTAACTTATCTTTCTCTTTCATCATTATTATTGTTCTCTTAAATTTTATATCACTTAAGACACTATCAAAATGGTGTGATTATTTGCAACTGTGCAACTGCACTGTATTCCTACCAGGGAAGAGTGACACCTTCTGACTGCCCCATTTATTTCATTATCTATGTCATAAAAGATAGTCTGTTCTCAATGCACCTCTTTCTTACTCTTTTCTGAGGAAAAAAAAATAAAGCTACTCCAGCTAATTCCTTAAGTCAGTACTAGATTAAAATGAGTGACTACATGGCATTCTAGAAAGCATACTTTACTAATCTTTGTTTGAATTTTTCCCCCAAAAATTGCTTGTGGGGGATTTCTTAATGTGTGGAACTTCTAGCACCTCAAAGAATCACTTCCAGAGCTTTATTTAGGCACTATATTTCACCTGGTATTTATCTAAAACCATTCTTTTCAGGAAAAGTGAGTCATTAAGGAGAGGATGGGCATGGGAAGAACATACCGAGGACCATATGTGGGATGCAGGTGTTTGGCATTCACTTCAAACCAGAAGGACCCACGGGCTCTAGCAAGTCTTATCTGTTTTGGTAATTCTGTCTCTAGGATGTTCATTCATTCATTTATTCACTTATTCATTCACTAACTCATTTATTGTAGATGTCTGCCATGGCTTAGTTACTGTGCTAATTATAAATAACAATATAGAGATATTATATGTGCTAATTATAAATAACAACATAGAGATATAAATATTGTGCTAATTATAAATAACAATATAGAGATATAAATAACAATAATAGTCATCAAGACATCAGATTTATATACTTTTCTGAAATTAGAAACAGCCATAGTAAGAGGTAATAGTTTTCAAAGGTAGTTTTTAATTTTTATGTGATAAAATAGAATAATCTTTTTTTTTTACATTTTTAAATGCTATTTGAACACCATCCAAGTTGACTAATAAATCAAATATCTAATATTGAAACTTAAGGTGAGGAAAAAATTGGAATTCATTTCACTCATTTCTCCAAGACCTCCATAACAACTTCCAATCTTTTTTGGCTCGCAACAGTAAGAAGAGAAGCAAAGGTAAACAAGATGAAAGGAAGGGAGGAGGAGAAAGATCTTGCAAGAAAAATTTTACTTAATGAGGACAGGGTAAAAATATATTTGTCAAGTAAGATTAGTAACACCACTCTCACTTCTATATTGCCTCAAATAAAGGAAGGCACACATCAGGCCATACTTACATTACATAATTTTGGTAAAGCTCTGTATTTGTCTGACAAGATTCAGCCATTTAGCATTGCTACTTAGATACTTTTCCCGCTGGCTTTCCTAAAGTGCAACCTACGAACAGTGCAAGTTAGTGAACGATTACTGTTAGACAAGAGACCGAAGGCACACATTCATGTAGGCTCCCATTGGTTGAAAGTAGTAAGTGGCTTACACTTAAGTGTTTTGACGATGGCTCTACTTTCTTTGATTGATAATAATTCTCTTAATCTACTTGTTTTTGTTTATTAAATAGTCAACCTCAGGCTGACATTGCAGAACTTATAGCAGGCTGCATGTGATTACTTACCCTTGGGCCATGTGATGGGCTCATTATTGATAAGATTTTGGCCAGGAGGCTCATGCCTATGAAACATATAGTAGAGTTATGGAGGCTTGTGCAAGAACAGTGCCATGGGCTTAGAGTCAATTTTTTCTTTCATGTAAAATATCTTTTTGAGTTCTCAGAAATACAGAACGCCCAGACTGTGGATTTTTGTTTCTGTGTGGAGCTTAACTCCTCCTTGGAGTTTGTAGAAAATGTAAGAAAAACTTCCCTTTATGTAGAGAAAGCTATGTACCCCCCAAAAAAATCCATTTGGAAATGTGGTACTATATAGTTCCCTCTGGTTGCAAAACATTTGACTCTGTGGTACCCTATGGTTTGTTCTCCTGTTTGGCATATCTTTCTGCTATTATCCCTGGTCTCTTAGGTACATAATAACATGAAATAAAAATGATCCCTCCCAGTGTGATTTTAATGAAGAGAATGGCACCTGCTTTGCATGTGTTGTGTGGTGGGAACGGGTGGGTACAAATTCTTGACTATGACTGTGATCTCCAGTTACATCACAGTTAATAAATAAAACAATCTGATTGCTTTGCCCCTCCTATTGGATGGCTGGGCAGATTCAGTGATGTTGCACAGTCATATTTTACTGAACAAACTAAGTTGTTCTAGGTTTTAAAATTGAGTTATGGGGATAAACATTGGGAAACAATTTTGAACTTGGACAAACTAAGACTTGATTATTGTATTGGGTTTTTACTTTTGACTCCAGACAATTGTATGTTTTGATAAGTTTTTGAAAGTGCCTTAGATTTCTTTTGGTGAGGTACAATTTTCCCAAATATAATTTTATTATCCTTATTTTATATTTTGCAATTACTTTGTTCCTTTCCTTTTGTGAATTCTATTGCCTTTTTTAAATTTGAAAAAAATTGAAAAGAAAGAATACATTTCTGGTTGAAGAATATGTGACTGACACTATAATTCACATGTTCTAAGCAAAACAAATCTTGATTATTTATCCCACAAATTCCTTTGAATCACTCCGTTTGAGACTGATATTATGTATTTGTTATTTTTAAAGAAAAGATTGAGAATGCTCTTTTTGTAAAAATGTCACCAAGTGTACCAAGTTGGGTAGATTTACTTTTTAAATCTTGGACTTGTCTATCTGACCTAAATTCAAGTAATTTCTATTACTTCTTGAATGTTATATTTAGCATCATTTATGATGTTTGTTTAGATTTATAGTCTTATAAAGGATCAAGCCTTCCCTTCCCTAAGGAATCCGACTCACCTCTCCTAGTAGACACTCCATACCATCAGCAGTTGAGTTTTAATGAATATGGATCGACAATTTAGAGAAAAATGAAAAATATTTCCTCAATTCCTATAATATTCAGAGATTCAAATGTAAATGAGAAACAATTCAATCATTTTTACATTATCTTAATTCCCAATCTAATTTATCATTATAATTAAAAATATTTGATAGAAATTCATGCAGAGCTAACTTTTGTTATTTATACAAACATAAGTTTATATTTAAGAGGCCAGGCAGAGATATAATGAGATAAAGTGGTTTTTAAAATCATTATACTTTAAGTTCTGGGATACATGTGCAGAACGTGCAGGCTTGTTACATAGGTATACATGTGCCATGGTGAAATACCTAATGTAGATGACAGGAGGATGTATGCAGCAACCACCATGGCATGAGAATAAA
Source organism: Sapajus apella (assembly GCF_009761245.1). NCBI lineage: Eukaryota > Metazoa > Chordata > Mammalia > Primates > Cebidae > Sapajus > Sapajus apella. The sequence goes on along the minus strand of NW_022436941.1, from coordinate 89,554,792 downwards.
GTATTCAATATGATTACAAATTTGTCTCTTTTTGCTAGATTTCTAGTTGAACCTTTACAGTTTAAAGGAAATCGTATAGTCAGAGAAAGACATAGAAATGACCATGGATTCTGCTAAATGTTTTGGGTGTTGGTTATGTGCTAGGAACTGGACAATTTGCTCTCCACATAATTCATCTTATTGCTCCAATATCCCAGTGAAGATGAGAGCCCCATTCTACAAATGATAAAACCGAGGCATGGTAAGTCAGGTTTCTCAGGATGCTTTTTCACTTCTCTATAGAAGCAAGTGGTGTGATTAAAGGTAGGGAAGTCCAGTCTGAGAAAAGGAGCACTAGTTGATCAAAGGGACAAACACAAGAGATGATACAAAACTAGTGAATCCCACATTAGGATTTGAATTCAAGTCCCAGGAATAACTATCCACTTTCCCTTCTGCTTGATCTTGAGGCTCTTTGAAGAACTAGTACGTGTTTTGATTTTCTTGATCCACTGAAGACTTCCAGAGTTTCTGGCCATAATCCCTGGACCGCTTTTCTTGTACTGGCTGAAAACATTGAGCTATGGAATTCTATTCTAGAACAGGGAGCTCAAAGTCATATTTCAAGTAGTGTGTGTGGATATGTGTCCTGATTGCAGGCGAAGTGCAAACCCAGACACCCAGGGCAGCTATCAGAGTGGTTTGGAACATTTTTTTGTGCTACTTTTTCACATAGCTTCTCCTTCCCAAGTATGTGCGTACAGCATCTGGCCCTTGCTTTCCTAACTGTCCTTCCAACCTAGTGTTCGTTGGCTTTTCCTTGGGAAGTACAATTTATCTGAATTCTGAAGAAAATCAAGAATAATTTCCTGGCTGCTGAGGGCTGGCAAATAAGGTAGTTTTTGAGCATCTACTTCACAGCATATTTCTGGGACAGTCTGCAGTGACCAGTCCCTTTTATACTGTCACTCGAGGTTAACTACCTACATTCTTTTGCCTCAACGAAACAAGCTTCATGATGGCTGGGTAAAATCTCCTTCCAAATAACATAAAGGAATTTTTTATACTACAAAATATCCAAATAAATATTCAATACTATGCATAGCTTCACTAAATTATATACAAGGAAATGATTCTGACATTTGTCATTGGTTCCTCTTTGTTTATGGCATCACTACAACCTGACAAAAGAAGATGTGAACTCATGATGCAAAACTCAGTGGTGCAATGTATATGTTTTTTCAATATAACATAAATCTTTTATTGAAAGTAAGTTGATTTATGTTACGAGAGTATCTTAAAAAACCAAAGTATCTTGTTAACTTTAAAGCATATTGGGTGCTTCATGAATTTGTGTGCAATTCTTGTGCAAAGGCCATGCAACTCTTTTTCTGTGTCATTCCAATTTTAGTATATGTGCTGCTGAAGCAAGCACAATATGTGTATTCTTGTTTATGACATATATGGATTTTCTGTATAATCTGTTTTACATCATCACTGGGGAGGAAATCCCTATATATTTAAAAAGGGAGTACCACGTTTACACTAGGAAAGGGAAGAAAAGGCACTGTAATTCACTACTTAATGATGTAAGTGCTGTATGAAGTGTTTTATGCAGATTTTCTCTTTTAGTCTTTTAAAGACTATGAACACATTTCAGTCTTAGCATTTTGTAGATTAAAACTTAACCTAGAAAGGTTACATATTTTCTCAAATCCAAGTTGAGAGAATGAAGTAGAAGATAAATCGAGCTCTGTGAAAAAATTCATGATTTTCATACTAAACCATGCTACTGCTCTCTTATGTAATTTATTAATTCATTTACTTACAAATATTTATTTACTACCTACTTTATGGCAGACACTAAATTCCAAGGATAGAGAAATAATCAATATATGTTTTTGAATGGTAAAAAGATGACAAAATTAATTTTAAAATACTGTGATTATTCTTTGAAGGGAGGAAAGATCTCTTCTCATGTAATATCCTATATAAATGCAAGAAAATTTTGTTATGCAGTAAAACTATATTCATGGTAGTGGTTGTGATGGATCACAAACCTTCTTGCTGCACTATTGTATGATTTAAGAGTATTTTATACGAATTGCTAGACAGCAAGATCTAGTTTATGTTTAGAGATACTGATTTTTCCTAGACTAGATATTGTTTTAAAAAATGAAACTTTTAGGAGATCTGTATTTGAACTTCCTACATATGGGTCTGAATTCTAGTTAAGCAGAGAAACTCCCTCTTAATGAAGGTAGAGTTGAGAATTGGAACTCTAGGTAGTGACTCTCCACACCAGTGGTTCTCAAACTGAAACATGCATAAGAATCTCATATAGGGATGGTTGAAACACAGATTCCTGGCCCTACCCCTGAAATTTCTGATTCAGTAAGTCTGGGATGGGGACAAAAAATTTATATTTCTAATAAGTTCTTAGGTGATATTGATACCATTAACCTGAGGAACACACTTGAAGAACCATTGCACTATAGGAAAGTATTTTCTTATCCCCTCATACAGAATAGGAAAAAATTGTAATTGTTGATGTATTCCAGTTTTTTATATTCCCTGGGCCAATTTGTTCTAACCATTACCAGCTTCTGCCTTGGCCTCACTCATGAGATCTGGTGACCTTTCAGTGTATGCATGAGGAGCCAAAGAACTCACAAGATGAACATCAGTAATCTCCCTCTTTACAAAATAGTTTAATTTTATTTATTTTTATTTTTAAGATTTTTGCAGATGCAATTTAGAGTTTGTTCATTTATGCATTCATTAAAATTAAGGTAAACTTCAGAGGACTTTGTTAAATGAGAGAATGTAAAAAGTTATATAACACAATTTTTCCTGTTTTCTCAGGGAATTAAAAGCCAGTTGCACTGAAAATATTTTGAGGAAACAGATACGTTTGGGGTGATTTGGTGCACATCTGTGGTACAAAGGAAATATTATTGACTTCAAACAGAATACATGAACTCCAAAAAAAGAGACACCTCTCCACATTGCAACAGAGCAAACTATGTTTTCTTGTACCTGGCACTTAATCCAACCATCAAACCCAATGGGCATGAGTTTTGATAACTTGAGTGAAGTGATAACTAAACATTTCAACCTCAGACTTGAATGTTTTGGTATAAAATATAAAATGCATTCAGCTGAAACCCTAATCTACAGCATTTTGATGTTTTTTTCTCTCTTGATTTATGTTTAGTACTTTGTTAGAAGGTTTGCTTTTCATTTGATTCCACATGGATGCAATGTTTCCTGTCCCATAGCCAAAGTCAACCTTTTAAGGTCTATAGGAGTGTTGTAGACATATAAATTTTAAAAAGTAGAGACAATGCTAAAATTCAGGACCACCTAAATTGCCAGCAGCAGCTTTAGAGCTACGCAGGTCAGTCAGTGTCCCAGGGGTCAAAATAAAGAGTACTCAGGGCAGAGCCTAGGAGACCTGACAGCTGCAAAGCTTGTGGAAGTAGCTTTCTTCATAGTGGAAGGCAAAACGAGACATCAGTGTAATCAGCATAGGTTAAACAGACCTGGGATATATTAGTCATGGATCTTAAAACAAAAAAGGTGGATGCTTTACACTACTTAAGAGATTTCTGCAACTTTATTTCTAAAGCTTGGTAGCCTTAGGAGGTAAAGGGACTAGTTCATAAGACCAGAAATTTTATGCAAACTTTTAAAAAAGTTCCTACCTTGGCTAATTGAGATTGGAATGCTCAAACAGTGCCCTAAAAGAGAGCCATGTATGAATGGGACTGAATCGAGTGGCTCTTCCGGGTTCACGAAATTATTTTCTCCTTGTGGTTATGAAGATTATTGATAATGAAGCTAAATTATAAAATCCAACCTTGCTTTTTGATTATATTCTCTTTTTTTTTTTTTTCTGAGACAGCATCTTACTCTGTCACTCAGGCTGGAGTGCAGTGGCATAATCTCTGCTCACTGCAGCCTCTGCCTCCTGGGTTCTGGTGATTCTCCTGCCTCAGCCTCCCGAGTAGCTGAGACTACAGGTGTGTGCCACCCCGCCCAGCTATTTTTGTTGTTGTTGTTGTTGTATTAGTAGAGACGGGGTTTTATCATGTTTGTCAGGTTGGTCTTGAACTCCTGACCTTAGGTGATCTGCCTGCCTCAGCTTTCCAAAGTGCTGGGGTTAGAGGCATGAGATACTGTGCCCAGACATTTTTTGATTATATTCTTATTGGATCGTTTCAACATTTCCAAAATTTCCGATGTGTGCTATGTGTAATGATTTCTAAACATTACACATAGCACACATGTGTAATGATTTCTAAAGTCTATTATTGTTGATATAGAATTTGAGGCAGCAGATGCATTTGATAAACAATTTTAACACTTTTGAGAAAAGAACTTTCTGCAACACAATGAAAATTACAGCACCCAAAGAAGAAAATCTGTGGATCCCATTAAAGTCCTGTATAATCCACAAATAATTCTTTTGAATTATCCCTCTAAAAAGTCATTTCATTCAAAAGGTGAGAAAAATACTTTTTCTTAATTTTTATCACCATGACTTCCCTGCCCCCATCAAGAATGCTGGGATCAAAATGAGGAAAAAAAGAAAACTGGAATGTTTACTACAATATGTCCAAGTATTTGAAAGGTCTTACTAAAAGTAATGAAACTGTCAACATGGTTTCTTGTAAGTTTATTATGCATCTGTGAACTGGCAAGTGTTGCACATTTGTTAGACGTTTTCTAATATTCGCCTTCGGAGTTGCTTGCTGAAAATAATTCAGAAAGTCAGAGCTCCAGGAGCTAAACTGGACGTTTTATTGATTATCCAGTGTCAAGTGCTTAATCAAAACTGACTTTGCTTCTTCAACTAGTCACATCCTTCAACTAGTCACACAGAACTAGTGTTTAAACAATTTCCAGATCACTTGTCTTTATATTTTTCTGTTTCCTTGGAATTCTCAGCAATTTCTTTTAAGATTTCAAAACTTATGCTTAAGAATAAAAAATGTAACAGAATACAGGAAATTTTATTTTTTGAGCACTGACACTTTCTTTTTATAGCACTGACTGGCGGTGTTCACCTCTTCTCCAGAAATAGCAGTAGCGATTTCATGAAGATTATAAATGTTTCTTAGTTTAAATATGTCTCACCCTAGCCAAAATTAGAAAGAAGGGGATTGCTCTTCTATCCAGTCTTCCTTTTATCCCCTCATAAATATTCTTAGTATTTTATCACTAAGTAGCTCTATGTTTTCTAGGCTCATTATGCAGGCTTGATCTCCCTGACCTAATACTCTTTCATGAACCAGGTCTGACAGTGAGTATTCATTTGGCCAATTCTGTTGGCTTCACATTGTCCTGTTCTCCCAGTGTTGTGCCACTCCTGGCCTAGTTGTTTTTTCAAAACATGTAGTCTCTAGGGTGTCATTTTCTTTTCTGTTGATGTACTATAGGCACATTTAGGAGGATGGGCACCAGAATGCTTAAAAAAATTACTTTTAGTAGAGAGATAACAAGGTATAAATATGTTGTAGTTGTTCAAAACATATTTGCTGTATAAGATTTCCTATTTAATGCTATATATAATGCATCTTACTTTTGCACCTAACTCAAATGGAGATTTTAATCTATTCAAGTAGGTTGGATAGTGCCATAATTCAGTGCCATGGAGATGGCTTTCAGATAGGGTGACGAATGCCCTCCCTTCAGGCTGCCTACCAAGTTTTCCAACATATTTTAACTTTAGACTGCTGATAATTCCCTAAAGATTGTGGGAATGTAAAGACATTATTTTGGATTAACTTACTCAGTCCTCATTCTTAGAAAATCATATTATACGATGTCAAAAAAAATTAGAAGCAAAACAAAAGAGAACATATGGAATGCTATATGAATGGATAACAGAGTGATCTCATCTCTTTAAGGGGTTGAGGAAGACTTCCCAAGAAAGAAATGTTCAGACTGAGACCTGAAACATAAGTAGATATTAACCAATAAACTCAAAGGAATCCTGTATTGTGGACTCATAAATGTCAAGGGATCATGCATTTTAGATGAGACTGAAGAGGCAAGCAGGGACCAAGGATCACAAGGTCTGCTAAGCTTTGTAGAGGAGTTTGTTTATCTTAAAGGAGAGGGAGAACTATTGAAAAACTTTCAACTGGCAATGACATAATTAGATTTGAATTTTAAAGGCTATAGTATCCTCATGCTGTGCTATCAATCGGAAACACTTTAATGCCAATTAATTTATAATCCTCTTTTACTAACTGTTACATTAAATTATTACATAGCAACTACTGGGTAATGAGAAGAAAAGACAGGCTGAATAGTGGTGCCTGGGATACAGGGAAAGAGGGAAACATAGAATGATATACTTGGGTGAATGAAAGGAAGGAAGGACAGGGAGACCTAGAGGAAGGTAGTCAGAACAAACTAGGTGCTTTCACATTTATGCACAAACTCTTTTAAGTCTCACAATCCATTTTGCAAAAGAGAAAACTAAAACTCAGAGCATTTGACAACTCAAGAGAGGTTAATTTGCCCAAGATCACATAGCAAATGGCAGGGCTGGAATTTTAATTTAGATTCTTCTACTGTATATTCAATGCCTCTTCTGATATAGCATCTTGTCTTTAAAGGTGGGAACGTACAAGAGTGAGTGGAGGTATAGTCTATATTCCAACATATAGCTAGAAGATAGAAATTACCCGTTATCATAGTTTTGCCAGTGATCGCCCCTCATTTAGTGACAGATATTCAAAATCAAATTCTTCCAACCCAGTGGATGAACTGTATGAAGTTGTCTACTGGGTTAATGCTTGCGTGATATTCAAGATAGAAAATGATTAACATTTCAATGTTCTCCCTTCCAGGGATCTCTGTAATGCTATGTAGACTGTCAGCTGCAGAATCACATCCAAATTTCCTTTTTGTATTCAGCAAGGCTATGCAATTTCTTGTTTAATCAGTTGTTATTTTATTATTCATTTTGTAAATATTTACTGAGTCTAATGTAACCCAGGTACTGTTCTATGTGCTGGAAAACATCAGTGAACAAAACAGAACATCTTCTTTGGTCTTATTTATTTAGTGTACTTATATATTTTTGTATTTAATTACTCTGTGTCAAACAATAACACATTTCAAATTGATTTAAACTTTCCATTTTTAAATTTCAAAGGCTTCCATTTTTTCCTCTGCCCCCAACTCTAGTTCCAGCATGTTGGGATTGGCAGAAGTGTTCATGTGATCCAATACACTTGACATTTTGAAGATTTTGATTCTTTCTTCCTAGATTTCATTGTTACAAAGGGAAGAGAAGTGAAGTTCTTTTATGACTACCGTGCTATGAATCTCAGCAAGTATTTACCTTTGGATTCAATTATTGCTCTTCCTTGTGTCTTGATGTTCCTATATTCTCATTCTATTTAGGCAATATTGGCAATATTTTCATGTCCTATTATGTCTTTCTAATATGTTGTATCTGCATTTGTAGCATGACTGATAAGGAGCACAAACCAAATCTTGGAATTTGATAAAATATCCTTTTTCTAAACTATATGAGTTCATTTTTGGAGAGCAAATGTAACAATCCCAAATACCTGTCATTTAAACAAGAAGTTAATTATTCTCTAAGGATACATATCGTAGCCAATATATTTTATAGATAATCAGAGATGGGTTCCAGACTGTGATGATTTCAACAATATTCTTACTTAAGTTTCCAAACCGTGACATTTGCCTCATTGTTATCCATCATCATCATCTATTTCTTTTTTGTAAATTTATTTATTTTTATTGTACTTTAAGTTCTGGGGTACATGTGCAGATCATGCAGGATTGTTACATAGGTACATACACAGCAAGGTGGTTTGCTGCCTCCCTCCCCGTCACCTGTATCTGGTGTTTCTCCCCACATTATCCCTCCCCACCTGCTACTGTCTCTCCCCAAATCCCCCCAACTGACCCCAGTGTGTGATGCTACCATCCCTGTGTCCACATGTTCTCATTGTTCAACACTGGCCTATGAGAGAGAACATGCGGTGTTTGATTTTTTATTCTTATGTCAGTTTGCTGAGAATGATGGTTTCCAGATTCATCCATGTCCCTATGAAGGACACAGAACTCATTGTTTTTATGACTGCATAGTATTCCATGGTGTATATGTGCCGTATTTTCTTTATCCAGTCTATTGTTGATGGACATTTGGGTTGGTTCCAAGTATTTGTTATTGTAAACAGTACTGCAATGAATATATGTGTGCATGTGCCTTTATAACAGAATGATTTATAATCCTTTGAGTATATACCCAGCAATGGGATTGCTGGGACAAAAGGTAATTCTATTTCTAGGCCCTGAGGAATTGCCACACTGTCTTCTACAATGGCTGAACTAATTTACACTCCCACTAACAGTGTAAAAGTGTTCCTATTTCTCCACATCCTCTTCAGCGTCTGTTGTCTCCAGGTTTTTTAATGATCGCCATTCTAACTGATGTGAGATGGTATCTCAATGTGGTTTTGATTTGCATTTCTCTAATGACCAGTGATGATGAGCATTTTTTTATGCTTGTTGGCATCATATATGTTGTCCTTTGAAAAGTGTCTGTTCATATCCTTTGCCCACTTTTGAATGGGATTGTTTGTTTTTTTCTTGTGTATCTGTTTTAGTTTGTAGATTCTGGATATTAGCCCTTTGTCAGAGGGGTAGACTGCAAAAATTTTTTCCCATTCTGTTGGTTGCCAGTTTGATCTATGATTGCTTCTTTTGCTGTACAGAAGCTCTGTAGTTTAATTAGATCCTGTTTGTCTGTTTTGGCTTTTGTTACCATTGCTTTTGGTGTTTTAGTCATGAAGTCCTTGCCTATGCCTATGTCCTGAATGGTTTTGCCTAGGTTTTCTTCCAGGGTTTTCCTGGTGTTAGGCCTTACGTTTAAATCTTTAATCCATCTGGAGTTAATTTTAGTTTAAGGTGTTAGGAAGGGGCCCAGTTTCTGCTTTCTGCACATTGCTAGCCAGTTTTCCCAACACCATTTATTAAACAGGGAATCCTTTCTCCATTGCTTGTTTTTGTCAGGTTTGTCAAAGAGTAGATGGTTGTAGATGTGAGGTGTCACTTCCAAGGCCTCTGTTACGTTCCATTGGTCTATGTCTCTGTTTTGATACCATTACCATGCTGTTTTGATTACAGTAGCCTTGTAGTATAGTTTGAAGTCTGGCAGTGTGATGTCTCCAGCTTTGTTCTTTTTACTTAGGATTGTTTTGGCTATGCTGGCTTTCTTTTAGTTCCATATAAAGTTTAAAGTGTTTTTTTCCAGTTCCATGAAGAAGGTCATTGGTAGCTTGATGGGGATAGCATTGAATCTATAAATTACTTTGGACATTATGGTCATTTTCTTTCTAATCATGAGGATGGAACGTTTTTCCATCTGTTTGTGTCCTCTCTTATTTCATTGAGCAGTGGTTTGTAGTTCTTCTTGAAGAGATCTTCTACATCCTTTGTCAGTTGTATTCCTAGGTATTTTATTCTCTTTGTAGCTATTGTGAATGGCAGTTCACTCATGATTTGGCTCTCTGTTCGTCTGTTATTGATGTAGAGGAATGCTTGTGATTTCTGCACATTAATCTTGTATCCCGAGACTTTGCTGAAGTTGCTTATCAGTTTCCAGTTTTTGCCTGTTCATTATGATATTGGCTGGGGGTTTTTCATAAGTAGCTTTTATTATTTTGGGATACATTCCATCAATAGCTAGTTTATTGAAGGCTTTTAGCATAAAGGGCTGTTGAATTTTGTTGAAGACCTTCTCTGCATCTATCGATAGAGATAATCATGTGGTTTTTGTCTTTGGTTCTGCTTATGTGGTGGATTATGTTTATAGACTTTTGTATATTGAACCAGCCTTGCATCCTCATGATGAAGCCTTCTTGATCGTGATGAATAAGCTTTTCATTGTACTGTTGGATTTGGTTTGCCAGTATTTCACTGAAGACTTTTGCGAAGATGTTCATTATGGATATAGGCCTGAAGTTTTCTTTTTTAGTTGAGTCTCTGCCAGGTTTTGGTATCAGGATGATGTTGGTCTCATAAAATGAGTTAGGGACGATTCCCTCTTTTTATATTGTTTGAAATAGCTTCAGAAGGGATGGTACCAGCTTCTCTTTGTACATCTGGTAGAATTCAGCTGTAAACCCATCTGGACCTGAACATTTTTTTTTGGTTGGTAGGCTATTAATTGCTGCATCAACTTTAGCTCTTGTTATTGGTCTATTCAGGGTTTCAACTTCTTTCTGGTTTAGTCATGGGAGAGTGCAAGTGTCCAGGAATTTATCCATTTCTTCTAAATTTACTGGTTTGTGTGCGTAGAGTTGTTTGTAGCAATCTCTGATGGCAGTTTGTATTTCTGTGGAATCGCTGGTGATATCCTTTTTATCATTTTGTTATTGCATCTATTTGATTCTTCTCTCTTTTCTTTTTTAGTAGCCTGGCTAGCAGTCTGTCTATTTTGTTGATCTCTTCAAAAACCAGCTCCTGGATTTATTGACTTTTTTTGAAGAGTTTTTTGTGTCTCTATCTCCTTCAGTTCTGCTCTGATCTTAGTTATTTCTTATCTCCTGCTAGCTTTTGATTTTTTTTTTTAACTTGCTCCTCTAGCTCTTTCAATTTTGATGATAGGGTGTCGATTTTAGATGTTTCCTTGCTCCTCATGTGGGCATTTATTGCTATGAATTTCCCTCTCGACACAGCTTTAAATGTGTCCTAGAGATTCTGGTACAGTACATTGTGTACCAAAAAAATTTGGTGATTAGAAAATAGTTTTTTGCAGAACTAGAAGGCATTAATTCAAAATAACTCCTGACCTAGTATTCATTGGTTGGTAAGGTTTGGAATACAATTACTTCTCCAAGAGCTAGTAAATAGAGGAGGGATCATAAGGCTAATTATTGACTAGATTGCAGGCTGTAGAAAAAGTTCCAGATTAGTTGCTTTTATTGCCCCACTGATTTTCAATTGCCACATTGGTTGATATGATAAATGTGCAGAACAGCAAGAAGGTAAGATGCCCAGAAAATAGAGAAGAATACTTCCTTGACTTTTAGTTTGGCTGAAAAATTGTACTAATATCTTTCTGGGTGGGGTATTCAGGCTCTTTTTCTCATTACAAATGAAGAGAGGAAGCATCATCATTCAAGGCACCTGAAATGGAGCATGTGTGGAGAGCAATAGTAACAGCCCTTTCAGGCCTTAGCTCTTGGTGACCAGAGCTACATATGATAATCTTAGTGGGTCTGCATCATTATTTTATATAAAAGTAAGAAAGTGTTTTTTTTTTTAATTTTGATTTCATTTCTAAGTTGAACATTATCAACATTATTATTATTATTGCTTACAGAAACACCCTTGCCAGGTATGTCTGAGAACATCATTTCCTGATGCCTGTCTTTTTCCTGACATTGCAGAGTTCAATATGCTTTATGTATAGTCGGGATTTTCATTTCAAACCTTTAAGCATATTGTTATGGAAGTTTAGCAGCTAGTTTTCTTCTAATTTATATGATTTCTTCTAATTTATATGATTAAATATATAATTTATAATTTTTATAATATATAAAACAATTTTATAATATATAAATTCATAATTTATAATTTTTCTTCTAATTTATATGATTAAATGACAAAATACATTTACAGTTATTCCCTGCTACATACTTAGGAAAGAGAAGGATGAATAGATAAATCTAGCATCTCTCTTGAAAACCACTCATGCAATGGCCATTGCTTGATTTGCCTAATCTTAATCTGAAGTATAAAATCATCTTCCAAGGGATAGGGATTCTACTTACTTATACTGAAATGTATGTCATCATGGTCTATTTTTGTTATTACTATTATAGTTTTGTTTTGTCTTATGTAATCAAGAACAAGGGAAGTAATCATCTTGAGCTGATTGCCTCAAAAAATTTCAAGAAAATTGTGTTTTCTTACCTGGGTGCAGTGGCTTAAGCCTATATTCCCAGTACTTTGGGAGGCTGAGGTGGGTGGATCACTTGAGGTCAGGAGTTTGAGACCAGCTGGGCCAACATGGTGAAACCCTGTCTCTGCTAAAATACAAAAAAATTTAGCTGAACACAGTTACAGGATTGATTAGGCTAGAGAAGCAACTTGCTGCAAACTTTCACTTATTTGAATGGTTCCTATGCAAGAAAAACATAAGACTTAACCTTGGGTCACTTCAGAGGATAGGATTAGGACAAAAAAGTGACAATTATAGAAAATTTAAGTTGAACGCATTTTAGAAATTGGTTTATTTCTATTGGCTTGAAATGTCAAAACTGGGAAAGACAGTCTTGAAAGTGCTCTCCTAAATGAGTAGATAGTAGTAATATTTCCCATGCAGAAGCTGGGAAGCTGGTTAACCACTTTGCTGGATTGTGCTGAGGAAATCCATAGATCCACTTGAGGGTTAAATAGATAACCTTAATGGTCCTCTCCAAGTCTGAGATTATGTGTGGGTTAATAATCCATATGTTAGCAACTGAAACAAGGTATTAAGAGACTTAAAATATTTATTTTGTCAACTCTTAAATAAAGGGCATTCAGTGCTCCATATGATGTTCACTTACCTGGAGTGAAACATTAGACAAAAGACTGTTATAAGACTTCCTTGAAGAATATCATTGTCCTCTCTATTTAAAGGTAATTATTTTGAGCAATATTTGTGAAATAAAAGGTAAGTTTTCAGGCAGTGTTCTTTATTCATGGTAATAAACAGCTTACATTTTGTCTAATGATGCTGGCTCATTTCTGCAGTCATGTGTCTTGCATTGTGGTCAACAAGGATCATAAAATGAGCTCTTCTGTTTTTAGAAACTTCACACTGCACAGATCCATCTGTTCCTTTTTACCTAAACTGCATTGGTCCTATGGCTTCCAGCTGCAGTCTCAATTGCTAATTCATTCCTACAGGAGATTGGTTGGTTAGATAACTTTAATAGCCCTGCTGATCATTCTATACCCTATGTTGCCTTAGAATTATACAGTTTTCTCCAATTTAACTTTTTTTTTTCCTGGTAAACTTTTCAGCTAGCTGTATTTTCTTAATTTTCAGATAAATTAAAAATAATATCACCTTTTCTTTCTCATACATCCCAATATATACTTCAGGTAATTGATAACTTCTTGCATTCTTTATGAAACAAGCTTCATTCTTTTTCTGATCCTCCAATGAAAAAAATAAAGCCAAATATTTAAGCAATTAAAATATTCAACTTGCTCTAGTTTAGTTGTGACATTAAAAAGTGCACATATATGAAACAAAATAAAATACCTTATAATAAATTGAATTCTCCATCTCTGTGCAACTGGCATTTAAGGGAATACAACTTCAGTTATTGCCTCTACTTACTGCTTTGTGAGCAGTTATCATAATAACCGGAAACTTACTCTTTCATCTCTTGGTGTTTTACAAATTTATCATTTAAAAATTTGTGTAGACATATATGAAATTTATTTTTCATGGTTCTCGATGACCTTGACAATAGGAAGTCTCAGTTATTGCATATTTTATTCAATTGTTTGCTTAATCATTTCTTCCCTTCCATTTTTTCTGTTATCTCCCTGGGCATTCCTACTAAAGAGATGATATCTAGATTTCAACATAATTGAGAAAATATGAGAAACTCTCATATTTTGATCGCTTGTGCTTATAATGATCCCTTCCAGGAAAAATCTAGATATGTATAATAAGTATGTGTATATGTGTTAATGCTTAGAAATGAGAATAGCATATACTGCAATATATTAACAGTAATTAACTTTGGACTTATAGGAATGAAGGGCTTTCACATTTTACTGTATATTCTTCTATTTTATCTGAAGTTGGAAAAATACACTTATGAATTGTCTATAACAAAAATTAGAAATATTTAAAATGATAAATATGCAAAAGACACTAAGAAAAAATAGATTATTAGTTGAGTATAAGGTTCTATGTATCATTTAAATAAAACATTGATTTTATCATTAAAATGATTTCTGAGCTTATATTTTATTTGTTTAATATTATTGTTTCTGAGAAAGGCATTTTAAAGTCTAACATAGACTATTTTTAATGTATTTGAGTTAAATAGTTCAATGATATTTTGTTTAGTACATGTATGTTTATAATGTATTTATGCCCAGTGATTAGAATGGTGTCCAGTGTGTATTAGATGCCTAATACATTTTTATTGAATAAATTAATAAATGAGTGAGATATCTGGATATTACCCACTTCTAAATCTTAAAAACACTGGGGCTTTGTGTTGTCTTTTGGATTTGGAAATCTTAGAAGATTTTGTCCAGAGGGAAAAGTATAGGTCTAGATACTCTGAAGGGCATGGGCACGATTTTTCAAAGTCCTTTCATTAAAATCACTTCAGAGCGTAATAGACTTTAGAAAATATGTTAAATTGTTTATGATTTCCACTATGAGTCTTTTATATGTGTTAACTTCCACAAATGGAAAAAAAATATCTTAATAGGGATGTCTTTAATGGTTGTCTGCAACAGTCATTGCTTACTAATTCTATTGAGGGCAGATGGCTGAGGCTAGCCAGCTGTCTAAAAGAGGGATTTGACCAATGATAGACAAGAGTGCATAGCGTAGCTTCCCTTGTAACTTCTTCAACTCCAGCTACTGCCCATATGATTTCTTAACAGTAGTTTAAGAGTTTCTATTTCTCTAGAGGGAAAGGAATGTACTTTTCATCAAAGGTTTATATGGTAATTCATATTTCTTTTATGGTCTACATTGACTGTCAGTTATAGCTCTTACCCAGTGTATGTTTTTTGAAATGGAAATTTAATTGGGTGAGTATTTGTGATGAGATGTTTAAGTGGCTTAGGAATATGCGTAACCACATGTACATGTTGTTTAATCAAAAGCGTAAAGTAAAAGTAGAATTTAAAAACAGTAGTCTGCTAGTGCTAAGATTGAACATTATTTATTTTCAGTTGAGCAGGAAAATTAAACTACTTATAGTTATAGTATTATTTACCCTGGTGATTTAACCTTACAAATATTTTACAAAATAATATAAATAGAAACATATGTGAAGCGTAGGCAACTGGAACCATGTCACGTTCTCTAAGTAACCATGAATGGATGAATAGTAAATGTTATATGTTTACGATATTTAAAATGTAATTCAAATACTGTCTCTCTCTCTCTGCATATGTGTATGTATGTATATATACATATATATGTGTATATATACACATGCAATTAACATTTGTTTAGCAATTTATGGCTTTGTAATATACTTTTATGCACATAAACATTTGATTCAATAAAGAGAAATTACTATTACCAAAAGACTTTTCAGTTTTTTTTAAACCTAAATAAATATATATATATATGCATATATATATATATTTAAATGGTTTATATGGGTATATATATGTGTGTGTGTATCTATATATGTCTGCATACACATACATACACATTTATATATATAAATATGTATAATAGATATATTTAAATTTAAGCCAAAAAACTAAAAAGTCTTTTGGTAATAGTAATTTCTTTTTAGTGAATCAAATAATTTTATGTTCATAAAAGTGTATTACAAAGTCATAATTTGCTAGGCAAATGTTAATTGTCACCATTACAAATGTTTAATAAGAATTTTCAAAGAGACAGTAAGCATGACTCAGTAACACAAGTTCAGGGAGGATTAGATTCAGAAGCTAGGGGAATTCTCTTGAAAAGAATGCTTTTATATATAAAATCTTTAGTATTGTACCAAATTGGAAAAAAGCAGTTTTTAATGATAAACAATTATAAAATATTTAAAAATTGAGATATAAATAACCTTAAAACAATTTTTGGTACAAAACTAAACCAAAACAAAAGTATTTAATGCTTGTGGATGCCTTCATTTATGGAACGAATAATAATTATTGATTTTTTCTATGGGCTAGATGCTATTCTAGGAACTTGGGATAGATCAGATAATAAAAAGAGAAAGATTCCTGCTCTCGTTGTGCTTGCAGTCTATCAAAAAGAGATACAAAATAAACAATAAACCTGATAAATAGGCCCATTTTAATGCATATTGAAAGATAAGTGTGATGGAAAGAAGAAAAATTAGAGGGGCAAGGGGAATTGGGAGCCAGTGTGGGGAAGAGAATACATTCTCAGTATTAAATAAGGTGATAGATAAAGGAAGACCTTGTTGAGAAGGTAAGTTCTGAGTGAAGACATGAAAAAGATAAGAGGGTTAGTTAATAGGTTATCTGGGAAAAAAACATTCCAAGTAAAAGAAACAGCAAGAGCAAGGGCACAACATGGGGATATGCTAGAAACAGGAGGCCACTGCCTAGAGGAATCAGGAATAATGCAGAAGCAGATGGATTCAGAGAGCCAATGGGGATGGGGAGCAACCCCACAGGACCTTATCAGTTGTAATGATTTTGAATTTTATTCTGGGTAAGATGGGAATCCAATGCAGAGTTTAAAGCAGAAGACTTGATTAGACTCGAATTTTAAAAGACTACCTCTAGCTTCTGTGCTGAGATTACATTGTAAAAGATTAGGTTAAAAATCTAGGCAATATGTGGTAGAGGTTGAACTAGGGTACATATTGTAAATATTGACCAGATTTTGAATATATTTTGAAGATTTTACCAATGGGATTTGCTAGCTTGTAGTGCAGGATGTGTGAGGAGTGGCTTTCCTGGTTGCTAGACAGTTCCTTGGACTCCATGCTGTTAACTGTCCTTGGTGTTGAGGCTCCTGGTATCCTCTTTGGTTTGAGTCTTTGTCTCTAGTTATTCCAGGTTTCAGACTAATGCTCATCTGCTTGGTACTAATGTACAGCTTCTTTCTATGTACCACTCACCTGGTTTTAGGTATCTTGCTCTAACATTTGAACCTTTACCATCTATCCAGCCCTCCATCATGTTCATTATTTGCCCCACTACCTGTTCATCTTACAGCCACTTGGGCCTGAGATTTTTCCTGGAATCTGTTACTAGCTGCCAGCTATGGTACAAGTGTGAGATAGAGTTGCAATTATTATTATTTTATCAGTAAAGTCACAATGAAGGGAATGGGCCAGAAGTTATTCAGGATTTTTTATACATAAGAAAATTTTGGCTTCATGAATCCCTAGCTAAACAAGACTCTATGTTGTCATCACTTTAAATTAAATAAAATGTTCCAGCAGAATAAATATAGTCATGAAGGTTTCCATCTTTATGACACATTTTTTTCTGATATGACCAAAACAACCCATGTAACTATAGAAAATATGTTGAGTTAAAAATTCTTTAAATTAAAAGCATTTTGAAACTCAATTGTCTTATAAATAATTTGGTTAGTAATAATTGAAATATTTACACAGTAATAATTACTATTTATGAAAAAACATTTCTGTGTAACCATGTTTTGTCACATTGAGGTAGAAATTTTTGGTGTGCTTCATTCATACATTTACTGGTACAATCTCATTTGAACTCCATTTGACCTCATCTTACTTGAAATGGACTCTTTAGGAAAGCAGCAAAATACTTTCAAATAAACATCTCCTAAAATGCATTTTAACCTTGGATCTGGAAATCTATAAAAGAATACCTTTTTTTTAGTACATTGATAACATAGAGAGAATTTCTTACAGCTGAAAATTATGGTATTTAAAGGTTTCAAGATGTCTTTCCAGGTTTTGAGTTGGCAGCAAGCCAGTGACTGAATGGCTATATTTTAGAAGCCCATCTTGGCTCCACTTCCTTAGGTTTTCTAATTTTTCACATCAGTGACTGGCCCTGAGAAAATATTGAATATATTCTTTAAAGTTCATTCACTTTTCTGTTGCTCTAGATACAAGCTTTGCCTCAAAAAAAAAAAAAAAAAGTCCTCAAGAATAAGTAAAAGATAATAACAAATCCCTGCAAATCCTAGAGAATCTGACCGTCCTTAAGTGTATAAGCACAAACGTTTTGGCTTAGTTCCTCAAAAAACTTAAATAAATGTTTACATAAGAATCTTAGTATAGTGTCATTATTTTCAGATCAACTTCTAAACTGGCTTGTAACAAACATATCTTTTTGTATGTGTGTGGCTTGCTAAACAATCATAGTGGCTTAAAGCATCTGTTTTATATACAATTTAAATACCTATGAATTTTCTTTCCATAAATCATTGATTGGCCACATCATTGGGGACTTCCAAATCCCATTCTTTTGGATAGTGCTTCATGTTCCATTTTGTGTAATATCTCAACCAGTAGAGGGTTTCACTGGGTAACCACAGGAAAGACTCAATGTAAAAGCTCTGAGAATTTTACCATGAAAGGAAGGGAGAGATATTTGTAACATTTCACAAAAATGTGTTTTTGTTGTGTCTGAATATTGCTTTTCCAGAATTGATTTGTTTTTTAAGTTTTACTGCCAGCTGATGAAAAAGAAAAAAAAAAAAAACACTTGGTTTTTGTTTCTTAGACAGACCAAGAATTGTAATAACTGCAAATGAACTTGCCTCCTATGGTCATTTGCAAATTAAATCTATTGCAGAGAATATGCATACAATGCTGCCTGGGGACTATTAATGTGAAAGTTACTAAAGGCTATTTACTGGCTTTATGGCCTTAAGCAGAATCAAGAGTTTCTAGAGAACATTTAAAAATGAGAAAAAATGGAATAGTAAGAAGAACAGAAATAAAATCGGGTGCTTTTAGAAACAGAATTCACCTTGATAGACTGGAAAATTTAAGTACAAAATTGGGGAATGTACAAACAATTGTCCACAGTCATGGCAGGTTAATTATGTCCAAACAGGATTGGACTTTATGTCTGTTTTTATATGTCTCTTTCTTTGGTTAGAAAACTCTTTTCTCCTCATATATGCCAATTCATGCCCTCTTAAAATTGGCTTAGTGTTTTTTCCTTTTCTCAAAATATCCTCAAACTATTAAGTTCCATACCAGTAAATGCTTTATTAATGTTGCATCATTCCGTGTTTGTTGCCCTGTCTGCTTCTCCAGCTACTGCATGCTTGTATAATTTAGCTTGTAGTTTGAGCCTAATTTCCAGGCTCATTAGGGAAAAAAAAATCTATCTCTTGTTTTCTTCTATTTCCTTCATATTTTCCAGTACAATAATCCTCTCATAGCAGGAATATTTAATGGGGAATTTGCTGTATTAGATAATTCATCCAGGCATATTATTTCTCAGTGGGGCACTATCAGCACATTGGAGAGGATAAGGATCTCCCTACCAGCTTCCCTCTCTTCATATTGCAAAGTTTTTAACATACTTGGCCCTGACACTAAATGTCATTAGTCTTTTAAGTCATTTGACAACCTGCGATGCCTTCTAAGAAGAAAGTAATATTGCCTCAATTGAGTCTCAGTTCCTTTCATAACACTAAAAATAATTTAGGACTATTTTATTTATTGGTTGTTTTATTTGCCCTTCTCCCACGTGAAGATAAAACTTCAGGAGTACAGGTACTGATTTGTTTTTCTGTGTCATTCACTGTATATACTATAATACTTAGGACAAGCCTGGCACATGGTCGGTGCTTAATAATTTATGAAATAAATGTGTGCCAAAGCCATTCCATGGGTCTTTGTAAACTATTTTAAGCAGCACATAATTTTAGCAACAACTTTCTAAATAGGTGGTAGATGGTCTGAGTTAAAAGAGCATCTACTAGTTCCGAACACAGATTAGCTTAGATATTGGCAGAATGTGGCTTTCATTAATGTTTTTTTTCCTCTAAACTTACTGTTAAATTTTGGGAAAGTCATATATTCTTTTTTTTTTTTTTTTTTTTTTGAGAGGGAGTTTTGCTCTTGTTGCCGAGGCTGGATGGCATGACCTCGGCTCACTGCAACCTCCGCCTCCCAGGTTCAAGTGATTCTCCTGTCTCAGCCTCCCTAGTAGCTGGGATTACAGGCATGTGCCACCTCACCTGGCTAATTTTTTAAGTAGAGATGGAGCTTTACCATGTTGGCCAGGCTGGTCTCTAACTCCTGACCTCAGGTGATCTGCCTGCCTTGGCCTCCCAAAGTGCTGGGATTACAGGTGTGAGCCACTGCACCCAGCCTAGACATTCTTTTTATACCCGGTTTCTCTAACTATGTAATAAGATTAGTAACACTTGCCTTTAATCTGTTAGACCAATAGTAGTAATTCCTACCAAAATACAAAAAAGAGAAACATTTTGTATGTAGTAAAAGCCTTAAATGGTCATTACCAGTTAACAGTGTTCAATGTTGCCATCTTTTGCTTTTGAAACAATGGTGCATAGCCTTTAGTAGTCCCACTGATTGACTTCCCTGCTAGTCAAGGTTGGAGATTCCAGAGGAAATGTTATGAGCAGAATGTCTTACAATTACCATTCAGGTATAAAGTTAATGGTTACGAATCTTGCACATATGTTATATTTAACCCTTAGTTTTTTCATTGTAACCAGTTTCTCAAATATCTAGGATCTGTGTTGAAGAGTTCAATCAACATTATCCTTTATCTTTATCACCTCTGTCACTTTGAAGTATAAGAAAGTTCTTTTCTCTAGGCACTTTTCAAAGATTTATACGAGTGTATATCTTTCTTTTGATTTTTCTGAGTCAGGTCTCAAAAGCTTATCCAAGATCAGAATTCATTCAAGATGCATTGGTCTCTTTTTGAGCATTAATTTCCACCAGTAGTGCATATTCTAGGACTAGTAGCAGTTTGAGTTTCCTGGTAGCAAAGCACCATTATTTTCAGTGTTTTATTGGGCTTACTATTTTGCTGAAGGCTTAAGAGGCTCATTTTCAGATTCTTAATCAAGAACAAGTTTAATGATTGAAGGTAATTATCTCCAGATTAGAAGGGCTTTTAAAAATTTATCAGCATTCCAAAATTTAACAAATAACTCCCTGATAATCTAATTAAAATCCTATTTTTGCTGCCAGAGTATTTCAAGTCAGACACCCATTCAACCTCTTGTAGAAAATCATTATCAATTTAAGCAGTTTCTGACAATTCAGACATAGAAGTTGACCTGTGTTAATATTTGTCTTGTTCCCTGGAAGATGATGATCTACAAGAGTTAGGATTGCCTTCTTACCAATTTTTAAAGGGAGATAATGTTAATTATCTCTAGTTATCAGGAAGTTAAAATCGCCCTAAAGTAGAGAGTCCATTGGCTGTGTAATATACCTATGAGTACATAACAGACAAAATTGTTTGCAGCAGCAAATCAGAATCAGCTGCTTTGCATCATAGTGAAAGGCCTTTCACTTTCCATTAGATTTGCACCTTAAATAGTAATTAAATTTAGAGGCTGTATTGTACAGGAATTTGGTCTAGTTTAGAACCATGGAATTTTGATGAGTAATTAAATACACATACAAAATCTTACACTATTCATGGGAGCTGTTTATATAAGCTCGGGGGCAAAATTATTGTTTTATAGTTCTTAAAATAATTTGGACTTTTTAAATAAGCCTTATTTACCCAAAGATATACCT
The DNA here is from genome assembly GCF_009761245.1 of Sapajus apella. Taxonomy (NCBI): domain Eukaryota; kingdom Metazoa; phylum Chordata; class Mammalia; order Primates; family Cebidae; genus Sapajus; species Sapajus apella. The sequence goes on along the minus strand of NW_022436941.1, from coordinate 89,533,322 downwards.
TAACCTATTACTAACCAGTTGCTGTTTTAGAACCAACTTAAAACTTGAATTCTAAAACTGGGGGTTCTATGCCATCAAGCAACCAGAAAGGGCTCAATCATGGTTAAGCGAAGACTCCAGGAACACATTTTGTCTGGCAATCCATGTTATTTGTTTTAATTTCTATTTCTTCTAGAAAGTTTTTTGTTAGTCTTTTTTCACTTTTAATTTTTTGTGGGTACATAGTAGGTGTATATATTTATGGGGGACATGAGATGTTTTGATACAGGCATGCAGTGTGAAATAAGCACATCATAAAGAATGGGGTTTCCATCCCCTCAAGCATTTATTCAGGGTTGCAAACAGTTCAATTACACTCTTTAAGTTATTTAAAAATGTTCAGTTAAGTTATTAATGACTATAGTCACTCTGTTAGTCTTTTCTTGCCCTTCATACTCTTCTAGGAGATTTGGTGGCAGAGTTGAAAGTGGATGAAGCCAAGAGACATGCAACCTAAGGCATGGCAGCAGTTTCAGACCTCATCTGTGTACACATTTATGTGCTTCCAATTATCAATGTGTGGGAGTTTTGTCAAAAAAAGCTGGGCTTGTGGTTTCTTTTGTTCTTTAGTGTCTATTGTGGTTTATGCTGTAAATGGGATGCAAATGTGATTTATAGTGCATGGCATGATGCACTTAGAGAAAATCCGACTTTACAAGGCAATGCAAACTTGAGCAGGGAAGGGCTGCACGTGAGCAACATGTTCCTGTGGGTGACGAAGGAACAACCCAGTGCGGCTTATGGTGAGACTGGAGAGTAAACATGTGAAGGGTTGTTCTGCCCAAGGAACACGGCTTTCTTCCTTGTGGTCTGGGAGAGCAGAACTAAATCTCTTAAAACTGTTTAGAGAGCTGTTAAGTAATGTTGCTATGTGTCTGAGAAAAGGACCTACAGAACAGCAATGTTTTTCCTTTGGGCAGGGCTGATTCTAACAGATACCTAAGGAGCATATTTATCACCATTCCAGATAGCCACACAATCACAGTGTCCACATTAGCACTTTTTGAGACCACATTCCCAAGGACTTTTAAAGTTCTGACCAAATGGTAGAGTGGCAGGGACAAAGGTCACAGGGGAGGAGGAACATGCCACTGAGCAAGGCACTAGTAGGGGAAGGTGCCCAAGAAAATTTTTTGTGCTTCCTAACTTTCCCCTTGGTCTTCTACTCACCAGAGGCTTTTTCAGCTCAGTTGCTTTTTCCTTTTCCCTGCTCAGAGAAATGAGGCAGGAGAGGACAAGTGTGGTGAGCTGATTCCACTGCGTTGTTGATCCAAAGAAGGGGCTAGTTTGGGGACTTGAGTGAGTTTTAAGTTGCTTGTGTTTGCACCTGCGATTAGCTCACTGGGCATGCTGTTGCAGGTGGAAGTTCCTTGCAGATGTCACTGTCCATCTGGCTTCTGCATCTGGATCTGCCACTTTACCTTGGTGTAAAATGCAGCTATTTCATCTAGTTTTATTGAAAAGTTTTTCCCATATCAAGCACTGGATAGTTTCAGGAGAATTTTACTAATGTTTTATATGTGAGAGATGAGTGTCAAATGGAGAATGGAGGAAGCAGTATGAATACATGGTGTCAATTATAGGAAGGTTCACAGGGCAATACAGAGAATGTTACCATTTGCACTGGATTTTTTTCCTTTCCCACCCCCACTATTCCCCACTATTTTTCTTCTTCCTTGTTACTTATCATATGTGTTGATCTAGAACTATATGCAGCAATTTACAAACTATCTTCTAATATCTACCGAATTCTTTCTACCAAATAAATACTGAATATATTGATGAGCTCTTAAGTTACTGCTACCAAATAAATATTTAGCTCTGTAAAGGGTAAAGTTTTTTAAGTAAAATTTATTTTTCATCTAGTTAATTTTATAAAAATACAATGTGTCTTCTTTTAACATACATAATACACGGGACCTGTGTCCGTATTTGTGAGTATTTGGTTGTAATCATAAGTTAATTTCAACTTCCATAAAATCTACATTGAGCATATGCTAAATGATAAAAATTACATAATGGTTGATTTTCTGATGGTATTTTCTTGAAAATATTCTCTAATTAAATGCTAGTATAGAATTTTTTAACAACAGAAGACAACAGATTAGTCATTTTCTGCCTAATGATTTTTGTAATGAGACTTTTAATGGGGACTTTAAACTTGTGTGTTACTGACATCAGTAACACAGAGATGAGCTATGATAAAACCAGAATTATTGGAATGAAACCAAAAAGAAAATATATAAATAACAGTTTAATAAAAAGCATTTCCAGAGGTGACACTGGTCAACTGCTCTATGGGAAAGCCAATAACTGAGGAGGATTCTTAAGAAATATAACTCATGTTTCCTAATTTTCCTCAACCATTTTTAGTTGATCTGTTTGGATCTATTTTTTTCCCCATTATAAATTAAGATAATCTTTTGATTATTAACAAAGCTCACACTAATTAGGTTCCATTTAGAAAACTTTGAAGGTTTGAAAGGAAAAGATCAATGTCTGTAGTCATCTTACTATCTAGTTTTTGCTTTGTTATGAACCAAACCAAAAACCTACTGGCAGAAAAAAAAATGTTACTTTATTTAGCTCACAATTCCATCAGTCTACTGGCAGGTTGGCAGGTGATTAGCCGCCCTTAGGTGGCCTCATTTCTATGCTTGGTGCTGGCTGTTGGTTGTTCTAGGGGCAGCAGTGGGATGGCTTGTCTTTGTTTCATAGAACATCCTACTTTCCTGAACATGATATAAGGCTTCTTTACATGGTGGTCTCAGAGTTCCAAAGAGGAGTATGAGGATGAATTTACACATGCCAGCACTTATTAAGCCTTTGCTTTCTTCACATGAACTAATGCCTAGTTGACAAAGCAAGTCTTATGGCCAAGTTCAGAGTCAGATGGGAGGAAATGATTCAAAGGTCATCAATATGAAAAGCACTTATTGTGGCCATTTTTGCAAACACTACAAAAAATAAACTTGGCTGTAATTTATACACAACTTTGTATCCTGCATTTTTTTTTTTTTTTGAGATGGAGTCTCACTCTGTTGCCCAGGCTGGAGTACGGTGGCATGATCTCAGCTCACTGCAACCTCTGCCTCCTTGGTTGAAGTGAATCTCCTGTCTCAGCTTCCTGAGTAGCTGGGATTACAGGTGTGCACCACCACACCCAGCTAATTTTTTTGTATTTTTAGTAGAGATGGGGTTTCACCATATTAGCCAGGCTAGTCTCAAGCTCCTGACCTCTGGAAATCTGCCCACCTCAGCCTCCCAAAGTGCTGGGATTGCAGGCATGAGCCACTGCACCTGGCCTGTATCCTGCATTTTTCAATTACAAAATTATAGTATGAGAATTAACCTATTAAATATTCTTTTGAACTATAATCTTAAATTGTTACATAATATTAAAATATGTGGTTGTACCACAATTTGCTTATACACTTTTCTAATGGAAATAGTAGGCAGCTTTTAACATTTTTCTAATAGTTCGTTTTTACTATCTCTAAATAAACAATGGTACATGTAACTCATATGATTTTGCTACATATTACTGAATTGATTTCTGTAAGCATCTTGAATCTTTGATAAAGATTGCCAAATTGCTCCCCTCTAAAAAATAGAGGAATTATTTTTTAGCAGGAATATTTGAGAATATCAAATTTTCTACAATGTTATTGATCCAGCTTAGCATACATTTTGAAAATCTTTGCCAATTTGATAGGCAGAAAGGTATATTTTCAAATTTATAAATTTTAGTTAAGTCTCAAGCATTACTTTTTTTGTGACAACATTTTTAATTGTTGTAAACCATTAGTTATCTTTTTAGGAAAATGTATTTCATTAAAATAAAAAAATAAATTTATATATTCATAAAATATGTGATAGAAGTATATATGAGATGAAAGAAGTTTGAAAAATGACTTTTTTTACATGATACCGTATATTTCACTTTCAGTGTTTTCTTCCTATAATTTTAAGAGCAATTCTCAGAATTTTGAAAATGTTTTATGCTCCTTGATCACAGGTTGAATAAAGCATATTGGGGAAAAAAAAAACCAGACATTGAAATTAGATGCTGGACATGATAGTAACATAAAATCTGGAGTTTTGGAAATTTGTTTTGGAGGTAAGGGTAGGAGAAAAGATTTTTTTTGGTATGGGACTCAAAACACCTATGATCTTTACTTAAAAAACAAAAACAAACCACAGCTTATAAAAATACGTACTCCAAATAGTCAAGCAAATACTCAAGAACAACATTGGAATAGTGCTTTGAAAAACAACTTTTTTAAATATCTTTTTTTTGTGTTGGAAAAAGGAGTCATAGATATAAGATTCGCTTTAATTCTGCTAATCCTAAAATGTTGTTTTTAATTTGAATGTTGAAAGAACATAAAGACTAAATTTTAATAGAAACATTGGGTGTTATAGATGTCAGAGAAGCATGAGCTCTTCAACACTGAATGCATATATTATTTTTTATCAGAGGTTAGGCGATAAAAATTCAAGCTTAATCTGTACAATCTGTGTATTATGTGTGACTTATGGATGTTTTGAGAACCTTAACTTTTGTACTTCCTGATTTTTTATTACATAAAGTCTTTTTTCAAAATGTATTTGAAGTGGAACTTTGAGAAAATATTTTAAGGACAGGACACGTAGCAAAAGGAAAGTGCAGAAGAGAAGTCTTAAGTAGCAGGTCGGGGAGCTCACTGCTGGATGTACTTCTGGTTGGGGCTGCTCCTGATGACAATGTGGGAAACAATTTAAGCTCAAGTGGCTTTGACCAGCTTTTAGATCTAATAAGATGGGCAAGATGCTTATCCCTCATAGTAGATGACAATTTCATAACACATGATTCCAAATAGGAAAGAGGAAGAAAGAAGAAAGAGAAAAAATTTGAATTGAATACAGGGGAGAAGGTAATTTCTTCAAGCTGTTGGAATGCACTGATTGTGTCTTTTGTGGTGAGGAGAAGGATGTGCATTACCGAAAATAAACCACTTGTGAGAATGGAGCAAGAAAAGAACGCCAGTGGCAAAAAACTCACCTCCTACATCAAATATTTCTGCTATGGTATAAAAAAAAGGAAAACTTTTTTCTTTGGCCTTAGGATATGTATGTTTTTAGTGTGGATTATATTGTTCCATTCCCCTATCTCCTTTACTTATTTAAAGTTGTTTGCAAACATTTAATTCATGTAGTACAATTCAAAACATATGCCACTAAAGATGCAAATGCTTTACTCCCCCATCTTATAAAGTTTTCAGGTGTTTGCAGTTTGTGGACATAATAATACCACATTATTTCAGTGTTTACTTTGAGGATTAAAAGATGCTTGAGAAGTGTGTGTTGTATTTGGACAATGAAAATTCAGTTGAGTTCTTTGTTCACAAATATTACAGTTCCTTCAGAATTATACTTTCTGAGTAAAATAATTCATTTCAGAAATTGTAATTTTATGTTTTTTAAAATCTGATAACGTTGGTTGCTCAATTATTTCTGAAACAAAACAGTCAGCAAGTAATCACCTATAATAAATACACACAAAAAATAAACACTTTCTTCTCAATAAAAGAGAAAGTCTTCTTTTTTTTTTTGAGACAGAGTCTTGTTCTGTCACCTAGACTGGAGTACAGTGGTATGATCTCGGCTCACTGCAACCTCCACATCCTGGTACAAATGATTCTCTCATCCCAGCCTCCCAAGTAGCTAGGACCACAGGTGTGTGCCACCACGTCCAGCTAATTTTTGTTATTTTTAGTAGAGACAGGGTTTTTCCATGTTGGCCAGGTTGGTCTTGAACTTCTGACTTGAAGTGATCTGCCCTCCTCGGCCTCCCAAAGTGTTGGAGTTACAGACACTGAGCCACCATGCCCAGCCTTAATATAAAAAAAAATCTGTTATGAATATTTTCCTTGCCCATTTATATCTTTTGTTTGTGTAATGATGTTGAAAAGTAGATATAACAATGCCCCTGAAGAGTGAGAATTATCTTTCAAAGATGAAAACTTAAGAAGATAAATTAGTGCTTGTGTAAGCTTGACAATATATCACACAAGTAAAATCTAGAAAATATAACAAGTTACAAAAATAGGGGCCTTGTTAAACTTTTAAATAATTACCATTGGCTTTGTAGACTCTTTAATTTATTAGATTCCCTTCCATCTGATCTCCCCTATAAAAATCTAATGAAAAGAGTTAATCTTATTGTATTAGGATTAAATTCCAGGCATTTAACATTAACTTGGAAAAGTGGCTTGAGCAATAATCTCTCAGGTAAGATAAGTGTGAAGATAGTTCAGAACTGGCTCATCAGGATTGAAATTTATCTCCCTCTCTATTCTGCCTTTCTCAATCGTAACATGTGGTTTCCATTCCTATGGTTGCCTAATGGCTTAAGGTGGCTGCTAGAGGTCCATCCATTATATCAGCTGTCCAGTCAATTGGCAGGAAGGGGAGCATAGCAAAAATGAGCATGCAACAATCATCTGTTATCCTTTAAATGAGCTATCTTAGAGGACCCAGGTAAAACTTAATTACGTCTTATTGGCCAGAACCTAATATTAAATCTATTCTTAGTTGCAAATGAGGCAAGGAATATTACCACTACAGATATAAATGGTTTCTGCCACCAATGAGAAGGTAAGAAGGAATATTGGATAGGCAACTAGCTATCTCTGCCTAATACATCTGATCTAAACCCCTTAGGGGAGTAAGTTTTGGTTCCAACACATGATACACATTCTATAAATATTTGTTCACTTGACAGATTGCAAGGACCATGCTAACACAATCTGTAAAACCTACTTCGTCTTTTATCTATTCCCAGCACTTGCCTCTTTGTTGCACATTCTCTTCCTGATTCCTGCCACTCAGTGGACAGTGTTCACCTGTTCTTATGAAAGAAAGTGTATCCAAAACCGCTTGGAAATAAAGAAATAAAGAAGCTTGAGAATTTGAAATCTTTCAGGTGTAAAGGGTCACTTAACTGGATAAATGGAATGTACACCAGAAAGAAAAACAAAGTGGGTAATAAGTAGCTCTGCCGTGAGAATGGCAGAATGGGTGCTATGTGAAGATGAGAAAAGCACTTCTGTGAATACTGTTGATAATGATTATAAAAATGGTGAATTTTTCAGAAGCATAAATGGAGATGAGGTAAAAGGGACTTTTGCTACTTGAATTATAGTTATAAATGATACATTTACTTATATTTATGTCCATAGCACATCACCTTCAAGCAATGCTTTCATCAAAACCTACTGAGATTACTCAGTACCTAATTAATCTCATCTATACTTAATATTTAAGTTCTTTAACCAAACAGCTCTCCTCCTTTTCAACTATATTGCTTCTGAATATATTCCTTGAGTAGAATTGAGATAGTATCCTTGAGAATACACTGTTACTTCTAGAGCATGTGTTCTTTGTTTCTGAAATTCCCTCTTAGGATGCATCTTATACTTTTATTTTTCTTATAACATATATTTCAGGCACATACTTTTAGATCTTAATGAAAGCGATATGTTCCAGCAAAGCTTTGTAAATCAAACCCAAATTGATGATTAGTTAAGTCTGTTTAATGTTAAATTAATATTAAGCTTCATTTGAGAAACTTAAGTACCTATGGGTTCTATAATGATCTATCTGGCAGAGTATTTTTTTCCTTGTTTTTCGAACCAATGCGTTTATGTAACTCTCCTAAATGTGCTCACTGTAGGACTTTCTGCCATGCAGCAATGACACTCTTGAAAACAATGCAAATCTACATTTGTTTGGACAATGAACTAGTCAGAGGGCATTTTAACAATTCTGCAGAACTCAAGATGGTCTCTTTTATCTATAACTAACTCCCTTGTTAGCTATCGTATCATTTGCCAGATGCTAAAGCCTGTCTCAAAACCCTCCCAGATCTTCCTCCAACAGGGAGTTCACTAAACCTTTTGTTAATCCTCTTCTGCTTGCTATTAATTTATATGTATAAAATATCCCAAATATAATATCATTATCACAAGAAGGGGAACATATTTGCTAGGTAACTGGGAATGGTGCATATGGAGAACCGTATTTACCCCATTTTTACTGGATACACTCTCAATCAAGTTATTGGTTCATGTCACTGTCATTTTACAAAGAAGTAGATACTATTTAGTCTCCTCCTTATTGCCATATCTTTCTTTGGCACATTGTCTGGCTGACCTCCAAGGGTTTCTCTAAATTCTCATACTTAACACGTTCTACATCTACTAATGAATGCTGATTATATTTCATTCCCCAATACATGGCTTACAACTAGATTTTTTTTCTGTTGCAATTAGGTATGAACATGTTCTGGTTCTTGGACTATGAACTGGAGTATAGCGCTATTAAAAAGAAGATACTTACAAATAAAGCAATTGTTAGTACTTCCTCTTTTCCCCTTCCTTATGACTGAGAAATGGAGACAACTGAAATCTTGCACTAAGAGTAGAAAATAGGGTTTAAGGATGCAAGCTATCCTACTCTTCATGAACGATTCACTCCTAGATCGTTATATAAAAAAAGTAGATTTAATCATCTTTAAGTCATTGATTTTGTTTGGGGCAGGGAAAAGGATAAAAGGAAAAGTAAGCCTCTTTGTCTTTATGACATTGCCTTTATCCTAATACATTGGTTTAATTTCAGTTCTACCAGTTAGAACTGGCTTCTTTGTGCAAATTACTTAATATTCTGAATTTTTTCTGAACTATAAAAAAATTTGAGAATCAAATGAAATAACATGTGAAGCTAAATAATTTTGCAATAAATAATTTCAACTCATGGAATAAGTATAACACAAGATCTTCTTTCTTATTTCTGAAGAGCCAGGTCTTTGAGGAAATGTGAATTCCTCTAAGTTCTTGGAATAAAAAAATAGACTTGGAAGGATTAGAATTCACTATATAGTTCAACAGTAATATATATATATATTTAAATCATGCTTAATTAAAGTGTTTGAAAACATATAATGGGAAAAAATGTTTGGGTGAGCTAAATCCTGGAATGAGAACCTTAAACATAAAGTTCAGTATTGACATTTTAGAGATCTGATTTTGTATGTGATTTAGGAATCAATTTATGTTTTCCTGTCTTGCTTCTCTATTCTCTAAGTTGGGAAATCTAACAAGATTTTTGGCTCAATGATTAAGAAACTGATGATGAGGAGGAGTTTTTAAGTATATAAAGTTATTATCTGTAATAGCTTAAATATTAGAACATATGTAAAACATATTAGGGTATTGTCTTCTCTCAAGATATTTATATTATAGCTTCAGTGTGTAAGAAAAATTTATCTGGCTAATCATCACTTTTTGTATTAGTTCAAAAACCTACCACCCCCTCATTGAAGATTGGGAGATGCATTTTCATTTAGTGACATTTTTCCTTGTATGGTCTCTTTTTCTGAGTGTTTTTCATTCCGATGTATTTATTACTACCAAGCATGAAATATTTTTTTTCTCCCATTTGTATAACTATTTTCATTATGTCAAGACTTCGTTCATGAAACCAATTCCTTGTTTGTTATCATATAGAATTTTGTTATTTTTCCTTTTGTATTCCAGACTTTCTTTTTCTTCTCTTCACCTCAATTATGCAATCTTAGTTTATTATGCATCCCAATATGAATCCTCTGCTGAAATTTTTAAAATATGCTTTTGGAAATCTAGTGTTAGCAAGAATCGCCAGTAATATTACCAAAAGACATTTGATCAATTATTCATATACACACATATATACCACGCTTATATTTAGAAACATTATATAGTCATATACAAAATTACACACAAAATGTTAACATTGTAGTGAATATTAATGTATATATTATATTTTGTATTCTGCAGACCTTGGACAAAATATTTTATTGTCATCTGTGTCCATATGTTTGAATATCTTATAAAGTGTCATTAATTAGAAAGATTTTAGCTTTAGGTCTTTTTTTCAGACTTATCTATTGCTATGAATTTAATTGTGTTCCTCCAAATTCACATATTGAAGAATGTCCCAGTAATAACTCAGAGTATGGCCTTATTTAAAGACAGATTCTTTCTAGAGGTAATCAAATTACAATGAGGTCATTAGGATGGGCCCTAATACAATATAACTTGTGTCCTTAACAGAAGGGGAAATTTGGACACAGAGACATGCATAGAGGGACAACGTGGAGAGGCATAAGGAGAAAATGGCCAAGTAGAGAGGCCGGGAAGAGATTCTTGTCTCACAACCCTCAGAAGGAATGTCTCCAGAACGGTGAGATAATATATTTCTGTTGTTTAAGTCACCTGATCTCTGATACTTTATTGCTGTCCTAGTAAACTAAGTACATTCATAAAACACAGTCCTTATTTTATGTAGAAATATGTACAAAAGTATTTCAGTAGGTGGCACCACCTTCCATTTAGTTGACCAGCAAAAACCTGAGAATCATTCTTGAGTTTTTCCTTTCCCTTATTTCCCATATAGAAACTATCAGCAAATATTTCTCAACTATCATCACTTTTCTTCATTACTACCACTATTACGAAGTCTAACCCAGCCAAGCATGATGGCTCACGCCTGCAATCTCAGCACTTTGGGAGGCTGAGGCAGGTGGAACACCTCAGGTTAGGAGTTTGAGAACAACCTGGCTAACATGGTGAAACCTCATCTCTACTAAAAACACAAAAATTAGCCAGGCATGGTAGCAGGTGCCTATAATCCCAGCTACTCAGGAGGCTGAGACAGGAGAATTGCTTAAACCCAGGAGGTGGAGGTTGCAGTGAGCCTGGATCACACCACTGCACCCCAGCCTGGGTGGCAGAGTGAGACTGTCTCAAAAAAAAAAAAAAAAGTCTAAGCCTACAATATCTTGTCTGGAATATTGAAATGGCCTTCTAACAATCTACAGCTAGTACTCGACTTACGACCACGATTGGGACCAGCAGACCGGTCATAACACGATTTGGTCGTAAGTTGAGTAGGCTATATGTACAGTTGAAATGGTGCACGCAGAGATCGTAGTGCTGCCGGAACCTGGCCCGCACTGTCATACGCCCAGCTGGGCAACGTTTGCGCTGCCAGACGTGGAGCAGTCGTGGCTAGCGATTGTGGTCGTAAAGTCGAATGGTCGTAAGTTGCATAGGTCATAAGTCGATCAATATCTGTATTTGCTTCCATTATTTCTCATCTGTAATTCATTCTTATTGGAACAGAGTGATATTTTTAAAATATAGTAATTTCATGTTTCTTCCATGCCTGAAACCCTTGTGGGGCTCCCCTGTTTTCATGGAAGAATCCAGACTTCTTACCCAGTTTACCAGGCTCTTTAGCTTTCTTACACACAATTCAAGGGATTTTGGCTTTGGGCCTGAGCGTGTAACTACTACCCAACTATGCCCTTGCCTTAAGTAACTAGAAAACTGGACAACAAGTTATGTTTTAAGATGTTGGGCAACAGACAGTGAGGGACTGAAATTTCTGAGAGAAAGAAAACAAATGAGCTAAGTACCATTATCATCTGGCTTTTTACCTAGAGAAAATTTCAGGCACCAAGATGAAGCCAGAGATCTGACTTCCAGGACACAGAGGCAGCTAGAATTTGCAGGGCAAGGTAGTGGGGATAAAGGAGCTCTGATAAGAAGAAGCTTCATAAATCTACATAGGAGAACCCAATGAGCCTTTGTCTGAATATTAAGCTGTGCATACACAGGGTAAGACAGCATGATGCCAGGGAAAGAGCCAACTATTGAGTAAAATCATCTACTGGGGAGTGGTGAAAGAACAATTTATAGAGCTCAAAGAAGGCTGGAAGAGTGAAGACTCATCATTAAAAACACTTGGCGTTTAGTGGCGCCCCAGAGAGACAAAACCTAGATAGTAGAGCTAATACAGCCCTAGAATAAAAGCTATACTAATTTCACATTAACAAAGTTGACAACAAGTCTTGAAAGTATCAAGCTGATGTGTAAGTAAGTTGTTAGCCTGATGGAACAAAATTACATACTCTATTAAAAAAACACGAAAATCCAAACACCCGACAATGTAGCACCTATAGCATCCAGTAACTAGTAAAAAATGACGAGGCAGATGCAGAAAATTACAAATCCTAATCAGGATTAAATCAGCCAATAAGACGGATTCAGAAATAATGAGAGAAATGATAGAGTAAGCAGACAAGATAAGACTTTAGACTTCAAATTTGCTCATGGGTTTCCTGGAAAGCATAAAAGTAGTAAGAGAGTCCATAAGAAATCTCAGTACAGAACTGTAATTTATATATAACTAAATAAATGGGAATTCTAGAACTGTAAAATAATATCTGAATTGAAATTTTCACTAGATTAAACACTACAGAAGAAAAGAATATTAAACTTACAGATGGTCAACAGAAATGATCAAAATTTAATGACAGAGAGAAAAGAAACTGGAAAAAAAAAAAACAGTCTTAATGACCCATAAGACAATATCAAGCCATATATTGTATTTGTTTTTATTTTTTATTTTATTTTATTTTTTATTTTACTTTAGGTTCTGGGGTACATGTGCAGGCCATGCAGGGTTGTTCCACAGGTGCATACTATATCTGGCATTTCTCCCTATGTTATCCCTCCCCACCCTTCCTATCCCCCGCTGTCCCTCCCCTAGCCCCCACAAAGTGCCCCCAGTGTGTGATGTGCCTCTCCCTGAGTCCACATGTTCTCATTGTTCAACACCTGCCTATGATTGAGAACATGTGGTGTTTGGTTTTCTGTTCTTGTGTCAGTTTGCTGAGAATGACGGTTTCCAGGTTCATCCAAGTCCCTACAAAGGACATGAACTCATCGTTTTTTATGGCTGCATAGTATTCCATGGTGTATATGTGCCGCATTTTCTTTGTCTAGTCCATCACTGATGGGCATTTGGGTTGGTTCCAGGTCTTTGCTATTGTAAACAGGACTGCAGTGAACATATGTGTGCATATGTCTTTATAGTAGAATGATTTATAGTTCTTTGAGTATATACCCAGTAATGGAATTGCTGGGTCAAATGGAATTTCTATTTCTAGATCCTTGAGAAATCACCACACTGTCTTCCACAATGGTTGAATTAATTTACACCTCCATCAACTGTGTAAGAGTGTTCCTATTTCTCCACATCCTCTCCAGCATCTGTTGTCTCCACATTTTTTAATGATCACCATTCTAACTGACATGAGATGGTATTTCAATGTGGTTTTGATTTGCATTTCTCTAATGACCATTGATGATGAGCATTTTTTCATATGTTTGTTGGCCTCATATATGTCTTCTTTTGAAAAGCATCTGTTCATATTCTTTGCCCACTTTTGAATGTTTTTTTTTTTTATTTCTTCAATATCTGTTTCAGTTCTTTGTAGATTCTGGGTATTAGTCCTTTGTCAGATGGGTAGACTGCAATTTTTTTTCCCCATTCTGTTTGTTGCTAGTTCTCTCTAACGATGGTTTCTTTTGCTGTACAGAACCTCTGAATTTTAATTAGATCCCATTTGTCTATCTTGGCTTTTGTTGTTATTGCTTTTGGTGTTTTAGTCATGAAGTCCTTGCCTATGCCTATGTCCTGGTTGGTTTTGCCTACGTTTTCTTCTAGGTTTTTTATGGTATTAGGTTTTATGTTTAAATCTTTAATCCATCTGGAGTTAATTTTAGTGTAAGGTGACAGGAAGGGGTCCAGTTTCTGCTTTCTGCACATTGGTAGCCAGTTTTCCCAACACCATTTGTTAAACATGGAGTCCTTTCCTCATTGCTTATTTTTGTTATGTTTCTCAAAGATCAGATGGTTGTAGATGTGTGGTGTTGCCTCTGAGTCCTCTGTTCTGTTCCACTGGTCTATGTCTCTGTTTTGGAACCAGTACCATGCTGTTTTGATTATTGCAGACTTGTAGTACAATTTGAAGTCTGGCAGTGTGATCCTCCAGCTTTGTTCTTTTTGCTTAGGATTGTCTTGGCTATGCGGGCTCTCTTGTGATTCCATATGAAGTTTAGAGTGATTTTTTTCTAGTTCAGTGAAGAAGGTCATTGGTAGCTTGTTGGGGATAGTGTTGAATCTATAAATTACTTTGGGCAGTATGGCCATTTTCACGATATTGATTCTTCCTAACCATGAGTATCGAATGTTTTTCCATCTGTTTGTGTCCTCTCTTATTTCATTGAGCAGTGGTTTGTAGTTCTCCTTGAAGGGATCCTTTACATCCTTTGTTAGTTGTAATCCTAGGTATTTTATTTTCTTTGTAGCAGTTATGAATGGGAGTTCGCTCTTGATTTGGCTCTCTGTTTGTCTGTTATTGGTATATAGGAATGCTTTTGATTTCTGCACGTTGATTTTGTATCCTGAGACTTTGCTAAAGTTGCTTATCAGTTTGAGAAGATTTTGGGCTGAGACAGTAGAGTCTTCTAAATATAAATCATGTTGTCTGCCCATAGAGACAATTTGACTTCCTTCCTTCCTAATTGAATACACTTTATTTCTTTTTCTAGCCTAATTACTCTAGCTAGAACTTCCAATGCTATATTGAATAGGAGTGGTGAGAGAAGGCATCCTTGTCTAGTGCCTTATTGTCAAAGGGAATTCTTCCAGCTTTTGCCCATTCAGTATGATATTGACTGTAGGTCTGTCATAAATAGCTTTTATCATTTATGATATGTTCTGTTGATACCTAGTTTATCGAGAGTTTTTAGCATGAAGGGCTGTTGAATTTTGTCGAAAGCCTTCTCTGCATCTGTTGAGATAATCATGTGGTTTTTGTCTTTAGTTCTGTTTTTGTCATGGATTGCATTTATGGACTTGCATATGTTGAACCAGCCTTTCATCCTGGGATGCAGCCTACTTGATTGTGATGAGTAAGCTTTTTGATGTGCTGTTGCATTCGGTTTGCCATTATTTTACTGAAGATTTTTGCATTGATGTTCATGGATATTGGCCTGAAGCTTCCTTTTTTAGTTGAGCCTCTGCCTGGTTATGGTATCAGGATGATGCTTGTCTTATAAAATGAGTTAGGGAGGAGTCTCTCTTTTGGTATTGTTTGATATAGTTTCAGAAGGAATTGAACAAGCTCCTCTTTGTATGTCTGGTAGAATTCGGCTGTGAACCTGTCTGGACCTGGACTTTTTTTGGTTAGTAGGCTATTGATTGCTGCCTCAACTTCAGCCCTTGTTGATCTATTCAGGGATTCAACTTCCTCCTGGTTTAGTCTTGGTAGAGTACAAGCATCCAGAAATTTATCCATTTTTTCCTGGTTTACTGGTTTATGTGCATAGAGCTGTTTGTAATAATCTCTGATGGTAGTTTTATTTCTGTGGGATCAGTGGTGCTATCCCCTTCATCTTTTTTTATTGCAACTATTTGATTGTCTCTTTCTTTTTATTTGTCTGGCTAGTGGTCTCTTTATTTGGTTTTGATTTTTTCAAAAAACCAGCTCCTGGATTTATTGATTTTTTAAAAGTTTTTTTGTGTCTCTATCTCCTTCAGTTCAGCTCTGGTTATTTCTTCTCTTCTGCTAGCTTTTCAGTTTTTTTGATCTTCTTCCTCTAGCTCTTTCAATTTTGATGATAGGGTGTCAATTTTAGATCTTTCCTTGTTCCTCATGTGGGCATTTATTGCTATAAATTTCCCTCTCGACACTGCTTTGAAGGTGTCCCAGAGATTCTGGCAAGTTGTGTCTTCATTCTGACTAGTTTCAAAGAACATCTTTATTTCTGTCTTCATTTCATTGTTTATCCAGTCGACACTCAGAAGCAAGTTGTTCAGCTTCCAACTGGTTGTGAGGATTTGAGTGTGTTTCCTAATCCTGAGTTCCAATCTGGCTGTGCTGTGGTCTGAGAGACTGTTTGCTATGATTTCCTTTCTTTTGCATTTGCTGAGGAGTGATTTGCTTCCAACGAAGTGATCAATTTTAGAGTAAATGTGATGTGGTGCTGAGAAAAATGTATATTCTGTGGATTTGGGGTGGATTGTGAGATAGTTTTCCTGAATACAGCACATGGATTGGTCTTGACTTTTTGTCCAGTTTGCCAGTCTATGTCTTTTGACTGGGGCATTTAGGCTGTTTACATTCAATGTTAATATTGTTATGTGTGAATTTGATCCTGCCATTTTGTTACTGGCTGGTTTTCTTGCCTGTTAGTTGATTCATTTTCTTCATTGCATTATTGGTCTTTGCTATTTGGTGTGCTTTTGCAGTGGCTGGTACTTGTTCCTTTCCAAGCTTGGTGTTTCTTTCAGGAGTAGGGCAGGTCTGGTGGTGACAAAATCTCTCAGTAATTGCTTGTCCATAAAGGATTTTATTTCTCCTTCACTTATAAAGCTTAGTTTGGCTGGATATGAGATTCCGGGTTGAAAGTTCTTTTCTTTAAGGTTGTTGAATATTGGCCCCCACTCTCTTCTGGCTTGTAGGATTTCTGCCAAGAGATCCACTGTGAGCCTGACTGGCTTCCCTTTGCTGGTGACCTGACCATTCTCTCTGGCTGCCCTTAGCATTTTTTCCTTCATTTCAACCCTGGTGAATCTGATGATCATGGGTCTTGGGGTTGGTCTTCTTGAGAAATATCTTTGTGGAATTCTCTGTATTTCTTAGATTTGAATGTTGGACTGCCTTGCTAGGCTTGGGAAGTTTTCCTGGATAATATCCTGGAGCGTGTTTTCCAGCTTGGATTCATTCTCCCTGTCATATTCATGTACACCAATAAAGCATAGATTAGGTCTTTTCACATAATCCCATATTTCTTGGAGGCTTTGTTTGTTTCTTTTCACTCTTTTTTCTCTTGTCTTGTCTTCTCTTTTTATTCCATTCAGTTGGTCTTCAGTCTCTGTTATCCTTCTTCTGCTTGATCAATTTGGCTATTAAAACTTGTGTTTGCTTCACATAGTTCTCATGCTGTGTTTTTCAACTCCATCAAGTTGTTTATGTTCTTCTCTAAGCTGGTTATTCTAGTTAGCGTTTCATCTAACCCTTTTTCAAGGTTTTTGGTTTCTTTGCATTGAGTTAGAACGTATTCCTTTAGCTCAGAAAAGTTTGTTATTATCCACCTTCTGAAGCCTGTTTCTGTCAATTCATCACATTCTTTCTCTGTCATGTTGTGTTCCCATGTTGTTGAGGAGTTGTGATCCCTTGAAGGAGAAGAGGTGTTCTGGTCTTTGATGGTTTCATCTTTTTTGCACTGTTTTTTTTTTTTCCCATCTTCATGGATTTACCTGGCTGTGATCTCAGGGAGCTGCTTAATGAGGTCACTTGCCTGCCTGTTGAGGCGCTACTGGGTTTCTAGGGACTCCTTCAAGTTGCGATGTATTTGTAATTGCAATGAGAAAATGAGGACAGAGAATGTGGCAGAATATTCTTTTGAAGAAAAAGGGCTAATATTTTCCAGATTTGGTGAAAACTGTAAACTAAAATCACTGATTCAAGAATCTGAACAAACTCCAAGCTGCATAAACACACACACACACACACACACACACAACTAGAAAAAGGCATGCTATAATTAAGCTGCTAAAAATTAGTAACAAAGAACAAAATCCTAAAAGCAGCCAGAGAAATAAGATGTATTAACAGACTAGAATAACAGTAAGAATAGCCACTGACATCTCATAAAGAACTGTGTAAGCCAGAAGACAACAATAAAATTTTAAATTCCTAAGGAAAAAAATGTGTCAACATAGAAGTCTACCTCCTGTAAAAATGACTTTCAAAAATAAGATTGAAATAAGAACATAGTTAAATGCACAAAACCTGTGAAGATTTTTTTCTTACTGGGCTACACCAAAAGATATGTTAAAGGAGAAGTTCTGGCCTGAAGTAAAGGCTCATGCCTGTAATCCCAGCACTGTGAGAGGCCAAGGTGGTTGGATTGAGCCCAGGAATTTAAGACTAGCCTGGGAAACAGAGGAAGACCCAGTTTCTACCAAAAATTTTTTAATTAGCCTGATGTGGTGGTGTATGCCACTAGACTCCAGCCTAGGTGACAGAGCAAGACCCTGTCTTAAACAAAACAAAACAAACAAAAACAAAAATAAGAATGTTTTTCTGGCAGAAGGAAAATGATACCACATGGAAACTTGTACTATGTGAAGGAATAAGTAATTCCAGACATAGTCAATATGCAGGCAATAAAATATTTTTATGAGTTGCTAATTTCTTTAATATATAATTAGTGTAACAATGTACCATGAGATTTATCTCATGTGGGGAAAAAATTATAAAAATCTTAACAAAATGAATGGGGAAAGGATAAATAAAAGTGTATTATTATAAAGTTCATACATGCAGAATTATATGATATTATTTGAAGGTTAATTATAATACATTGAAGACATATATTGTAAACTTCAGCAGGATGACTAAAACAAAGACAGAAAAAGGTACAGTTAAAAAATAAATAGGAAACGTAAAATAGAATGCACAAATACTTCAATTAATCTAAAAAGTTAGAAAATGAGAAAAAATAATGAATAGCTACGAGAATTACAGTCAAATTGCAACATGGTGTCACTTAAATAAATGTCAGTAATTGAATTATGTGTAAATGATGTAGCCATTCCTATTAAAAGAAAGATATTTTAATTTGAAAAAAAAGGTCATATTATTTGCTATTTATAAGATAAACCCACTAAACAGAAAACAGATTAAAAGTAAAAGGTAAAAATATATACACCATACAAACACTAATCTTAAAAGAATGAGACTGATTATACTAATTCATCCAGAAGATATAATAATTTTAAATGTAAAATCCACAAAGGAAAAACTGAGGACATTAAAAGGAAAAGTAAAACAATCCAAAATTACAGTTGAAAATTTTAACATTTTTGTCTTAGTAATTAATAGAAGTAGACAAAAAAAAATAGTAAGTATATAGAAGACTGAGACAACATAATCAACCTACTCAACCAAATTGTCATAAACCGATGCAGACACACAACTGCAGAGTAATTTTTTTTCAAAAAAACATTTGTTAGTGAAACATTCACTAACATTAGTGAGTTGAACATCCTCTATAAGATTGAAATTTCTGACTACAATGATATTAAGTTAGAAATTAATATTAAAAGATATATGAAAAAATCCCCAAGTAATTGAAATTCAAACAACACGCTTCTAAATAAGGCATTTGGCAAAGGAGAATGTACTAAAGTATTCCCAGCTAGACAGGTATAAATAAAAAGTAAGGAAATATAAATTATTAATGCAGGAATAAGAAAGAGATATTTCTTTAGAGCTTTTAACATAGCTTTTAACATAACAAGGAACAGTATGAATAATTTTATAATAAATTTTATAACTCATACAAAATAAATGAATTTCTTAAAAGATACAAATTAGCAAAATTTAAATAATAGAATGTAGGAATATCCAAATAGCTCTTTAGTTCCTTTAGTTTTAAAAGAAATTAACTTTGTAATTAAAGATCTTCCCACAAAAAAATTTCAAACCCAAGATGGCTTCACTTGGGAATTCTATCAAACATTTAAGGGACAGTTAACACCAATTTTATGCATTTTTTCTGCAGAAAATAGCTTTCACAATCTCCTATACTCACCATATCACAGAACTTATCAATTTATACTATTACTATATGTTTTAATTTTATCTCATTTGTTACCCTGAAGTCAACCTTTTAACTCTGTATTCTCAATGACCAGGATGATGTCTGGTATGTAATTTTTGCTAAATAAATGTTTGTTAATTTGTTTTGAGTGAACTAGTGTTAAAAATGTTGATACTCCCACCAGAAATATACAAGAGTTTTGGTGGTACCACATCCTAGCCAGCATTTTATGCTGTCAAATAAATTTTTTGATTTTAGCCATTTCTGAGGTTGTGTTGATATCTCATTGTGGTTTTAACTTGCACTTTTATCTGACTAATAATGTTGAGCATTTTCATGTGAGCATATGGCCTTTTTATACCTTTTTTGTAAGTGCCCATTAAGGCTTTTGCTCATTCTTTTAAAATTATTATTAGACATTAAGTTCTGGATACATGTACAGAATGTACAGGTTTGTTACATAGGTACACATGTGCCATGGTGTTTTGCTGCATCTATCAACCGATCCCTACATTAGGTATTTCTTCTAATGCTATCCCTGCCCTAGCCCCTACACCCTGACAGGCCCTAGTGTGTGATATTCTCCTCCCTGTTTCCATGTGTTCTCATTGTTCAACTACCACTTATGAGTCAGAACATGCAGTGATTGGTATTCTTTTCCTGTGATAGTTTGCTCATGATGGCCTCCAGCTTCACCCATATCCCTGCAAAGGACATAAACTCATCCTGTTTTATTCAAAGATCAGATGTCTGCATAGTATTACATGGTGTATATGTGCCACATTTTCTTTATCTTGTCTATCATTGATAGGCATTTGAGCTTGTTCCAAGTCTTTACTATTGTGAACAGTGCTGCAATAAACATACATGTGCATGTGTCTTTATAGTAGAATACTTTATAATCCTTTGGGTATATGCCCAGTAATAGGATTGCTGGGTCAAATGGTATTTCTAGTTCAAGATCCTTGAGGAGCCGCCACACTGTCTTCCAGAATGGTTGAACTAATTTATACTCCCACCAACAGTGTAAAAGCATTCCTATTTCTCCACATCCTCTCAAGCATCTGTTGTTTCCTGACTTATTAATGATCGCCATTCTAACTGGTGTGAGATGACATCTCATTGTGGTTTTGATTTGCATTTCTCTAATGACCAGTGATGATGAGCTTTTTGTCATATGTTTGATGGCCTCATAAATGTCTTCTTTTGAGAAGTGTCTGTTAATATCCTTTGCCCAATTTTTGATGGGGTAACTTGTTTCTTTCTTGAACATTTGTTTAAGTTCCTTGTAAATTCTGGATATTAGATCTTTGTCAGATGGATAGATTTCAAAAATTTTCTCCCATTCTGTAGTTGGGCTCTTCACTCTGATGATAATTTCTTTTGCTGTGCAGGAGCTCTTTCATTTAACTGGATAGGGGCATTTGTCAATATTATCTTTTGTTGCCATTGCTTTTGGTGTTTTAGTCATGAAGTCTATGCACATGCCTATTTCCTGAATGGTATCGCCTAGGTTTTCTTCTAGGGTTTTTATGGTTTTAGGTCTTATTTTTAAGCCTATAATCCATCTTGAGTTAATTTTTGTATAAGGTATAAGAAAGGGATCCAGTTTCAGCTTTCTGCTTATGGCTAGCCAGTTTTACCAAACCATTTATTTGTTTCCCAAATCTATTTATTAAATAGGGAATCCCTTCCCCATTGCTTGTTTTTGTCAGGTTTGTCAAAGATCATATGGTTATAGATGTGTAGTGTTATTTCTGAGGCCTCTGTTTTGTTCCATTGGTCTATATGTCTGTTTTCGTATTGGTACCATGCTGTTTTGATTACTGTAGCCTTGCAGTATGGTTTGAAGTTGGGTAGCACGATACCTCCAGCTTTGTTCTTTTTGCTTAGGATCGTCTTGGATATTTTGGTTCCATATGAAATTTAAGGTGGTTTTTCCCCGATTCTGTGAAGAAAGTCAATGATAGCTTGATGGGGATAGCATTGAATCTATAAATTACTTTGGGCGGGATGGCCATTTTTATACTATTGATTCTTCCTAACTATGAGCATGGAATATTTTTCCATTTGTCTGTGTTCTCTCCTATTTCCTTGAGCAGTGGTTTGTAGTTCTCCTTGAAGATATCCTTTACATCGCTTGTTAGTTGTATTCCTAAGTATTTTATTCTCTTTGTAGCAATTGTGATGGGAGTTTACTCATGATTTGGCTCTCTGTTTCTCTGTTATTTGTGTATAGGAATGCTTGTAATTTTTGTACACTGATTTTGTATCCTGAGACTGCTGAAGTTACTTGCCAGCTTAAGGAGATTTTTGGGCTGAGACAATGGGGTCTTCTAAATATACAATCATGTCATCTGCAGATAGACACAGCTGGGCTTTCTCATTTCCTAATTGAATATCCATTATTTATTTATTTTTGCCTGATTACCCTGGCAATACTATGTACTTCCAATACTGTGTTGAATAGGAGTGGTGAGACAGGGCATCCTTCTCTTGTGCTGGTTTTCAAAGGGAGGGCTTCTAGTTTTTGCCCATTCAGTATGATATTGGCTGTAGGTTTGCCATAAGTAGCTCTTATTATTTTCAGATACGTTCCATCAATACCTAGTTTATTGAGAGTTTTTAGCGTAAAGGGATGTTGAATTTTGTTGAAGCCCTTCTACGCATATATTGAGATAATCATGTGGCTTCTGGTTTTGGTTCTGTTTATGTGAGGGATTATGTTTATTGATATGTGTATGTTGAAACTGTCTTGCATCCCATGGATGAAGCCCACTTGATCATGATGAGTAAGATTTTTGATGTGCTATTGGATTCAGTTTGCCAGTAGTTTATTGAGGATTTTCGCATGTTCATCAGGGATATTGGCCTGAAATTTTCTTTTTTAGTTGTGCCTCTGCCAGGTATTGCTATCAGGATGATGTTGGCCTCATAAAATGAGTTAGGGAAGATTCCCTCTATTTCTATTATTTGGAATAGTTTCAGAAGGAATGAAACTATTTTTTTTTGTGCCTCTGGTAGAATTTAGTTGTGAACTTATCTAAGGTTTTTATTGGTTGGTAGGCTATTAATTGCTGCCTCAATTCCAGACCTTGTTATTGGTCTATTCAGGGATTCTACTTCTCCCTGGTTTAGCCTTAGGAGGTGTAAGTGTCCAGGAATTTATTCATTCCTTCTAGATTTTCTGGTTTATTTGCATAGAGGTGTTTATAATATTCTCTGATGGTAGTTTGTATTTCTGTGGGATCAGTGGTGATATCCCCTTTATCATTTTTTTTTTATTGCATCCATTTGATTCTTCTCTTTTCTTCCTGGTTTAGTCTGGCTAACAGTCTGTCTATTTTATTGATTTTCTCAAAAGCCCAGCACCTGGATTTATTGATTTTTTGAAGGGTTTTTAGTGTCTCTACTTCCTTCAGTTCTGCTCTGATATTAGTTATTTTTTGTCTTCTGGTAGCTTTTAAATTTGTTTGCTCTTGATTCTCTAGTTCTTTTACTTGTGACATTAGGGTGTCAATTTTAGATCTTTCCTGATTTCTCTTGTGGGCATTTAGTGATATAAATTTCCCTCTAAACACTGATTTAGCTGTTTCCCAATGATTCTCATATGTTGTGTCTTTGTTCTCATTGGTCTTAAATAACTTTATTTATGCCTTAATTGTGTTATTTACTGAGTAGTCATTCAAGAGCAGATTGTTCAGTTTCCATGTAGTTGTGCAGTTTTGAGTGAGTTTCTTAATCCTGAGTTCTAATTTGATTGCACTGTGGTCTAAGTGACTTATAATTTCTGTTCTTTTGCTTTTGCTGAGGATTGTTTTACTCCAAGTATGTTGTCAATTTAGAATAAATGTGATGTGGTGCTGAGAAGAATGTATCTTCTGTTGATTTGGGGTGGGGAGTTCACCCAGAGCTGAGTTGAAGTCCTGAATATTCTTATTAATTTTCTGTCTCATTGATCTGACTCATATTGACAGTGGGGTGTTAATATCTCCCATTATTATTGCATGGGAGTCTAAGTCTCTTTGTAGGTCTCTAAGAACTTCCTTTATGAACCTGGGTGCTTCTGTATTCGATGGATGTATATTTAGGATAGTTAACTCTTCTTGTTGCATTGATCCCTTTACCATTATGTAATGCCCTTCTTTGTCTCTTTTGATCTTTGATGGGTTAAAGCCTGCTTCATCAGAGACTAGGATTGCAACCCCTGCTTTTTGTTTGCTTTCCATTTGCTTGGTAAATATTCCTCCGTTCTTTTATTTTGAGCCTATGTGTGCCTTTGCATGTGAGATGTCTTTGAATACAGCACACTGATGGGTCTTGACTCTATCCAATTTGCCAGTCTGTGTCTTTTAATTGGGTCATTTAGCCCATTTACATTTAAGGTTAATATTGTTATGTGTGAATTCGATTCTGTCATTATGATTCTAGCTGGTTATTTTTCCCATTAGTTGATGTAGTTTCTTTATAATGTCAATGGTCTTTACATTTTTCTATGTTTGTGGCTGGTACCAGTATTTCCTTTCTGTATTTAGTGCTTCCTTCAGAAACTCTTGTAAGGCAGGCCTGGTGGTGACAAAATCTCTCAGCATTTGCTTGTCTGTAAATACTTTTATTTCTCCTTCACGTATGAAACTTAGTTTGGCTGGAAATTCTGGTTTGAAAATGTTTTTCTTCAAGAATGTTGAATATTGGCCCCCACCCTCTTCTGGCCTGTAGGGTTTATGCAGAAAACTCTGCTGTCCGTCTGACGGGCTGCCCTTTGTGGGTAACCCAACCTTTCTCTTTGACTGCCCTTAACATTTTTTCCACATTTCAATCTTGGTGAATCTGATGATTATGTGTCTTGGAGTTGCTCTTCTGGAGAAGTATCTTTGTGGTGTTCTCTGTATTTTCTGAATTTGAATGTTGACCTGTCTTGCTATGTTGGGGAAGTTCTCCTGGATAATATCCTGAAGTGTGTCTTCCAACTTGGTTCATTCTCCCTGTCTCTTTCAGGTACACCAATCAAATATAGGTTTGGTCTTTTCACATAGTCCCATATTCCTTGGAGGCTTTGTTCATTCATTTTCATTCTTTCTTCTCTAATCTTGTTCACAACTTATTTTAGTAAGTTGATCCTCAATCTCTGATATCCTTTCTTCTGCTTAATCAATTCGGCTATTGATACTTGTGTATGTTTCATGAAGTTCTCTTGTGGTTTTTTTAGCTCCATCAGATTATTTATGTTCTTTTCTAAACTGGTTATTCTAGTTAGCAGTTCCTGTAACTTTTTTTTATCAAGGTTCTTAGCTTCCTTGCATTGGGTCAAAACATACTCCTTTAGCTCAAGGGAGTTTGTTATTACCCACCTTCTGAAGCCTACTTCTATCAATTCGTCATACACCTTCTCCATCCTTTTTTGTTCCTTTGCTTATGAAGAGTTGTGATCCTTTGTATTCTGGTTTTCAGAATTTTCAGCTTTTTCGTGTGCTGTTTTTTCCTCATCTTCAAAGATTTATCTACCTTTGGCCTTTGATGTTGGTGGCCCTTAGACAGGGTTTTTGCATGGATGTTCTTTGTGTTGATGTTGATGCAATTGCTTTCTGTTTGTTAGTTTTCCTTCCAGCAGGCCCCTCTTCTGCAGGTCTGCTTGAGTTTGCTGGAGGTTCACTCCAGGCCCTGTTTCCCTAGGTAATACCAGTGGGAGCTTCAGAACAGCAAAGATTGCTGCTTGCTCTTTCCTCTGGAAGCTTCATCCCAGAGGGGCACCTACCAGATAGGAGAGGTGTCTCTAAACCCCTCCTGGGATGTGTCTCCAGTTAGGAGACATAGGGATCAGGGACCTGCTTGAGGAGTAGTCTCTTCCTTAGCAGAGCTTGAGCACTGTGCTGGCAGATCCACTGCTCTCTTCAGAGCTGGCAGACAGGAACGTTTAAGTCTGCTGAAGCTGCACCCACAGCTGCCCCCAGATGCTCTGTCTCAGGGAGATGGGAGTTTTATCTATAATACCATGACTTTCTTTCAGAGATGCCCTGCCCAGAGAGGAGGAATCTAGAGAGTCTGTCTGGCTACAGTGGCTGAGCCCCAGTCTGATCATCCCAGTGGCTTTGTTTAAAATGTGAGGGGAAAACCATCTACCAAGCCTCAGTAGTAATGGACATCTATCCCCCAACCAAGCTTGAGTGTCCCAGGTCAACTTCAGATTGCTATGCTGGCAGTGAGAATTTCAAGCCAGGGATCTTAGCCTGCTGGGCTCTGTGGGGCTGAGAGCTAATGATCTAGACCACTTGGCTCCCTGGCTTCAGCCCCCTTACCAGGGGAGTGAACAGTTCTCTCTTGCTGGCATTTCAGGAGCCACTGGGGTCCAAAAAAAAAAAAAAAAACCTCCTGCAGCTACCTCGATGTCTGCTCAAACGACCTCCAAACCAAGGGCCCTGATGGTGTAGGTACCTGAGGGAATCTCCTGATCTGCGGGTTGTGAAGACCATGGGAAAAGCATAGTATCTGGGTTGGATTGCACTGTCCCTCATGGCACAGTCCCTCATGGCATCCCTTGGCTAGGGGAAGGAGTTCCCTGACCCCTTGCACTTCCTGGATGAGCCAACACCCCACCCTGCTTCTGCTTGCCATCATGGGCTGTACCCTCTTTCTAACCAGTCTCAGTGAGATGAGCCAGGTACCTCAACTGGAAATGCAGAAATCACCCACCTTCTGCATTGGTCTCACTGAGAGCTGCAGACTGGACCTATTCCGACTTGCCCATCTTGCCAGCTACCCTCGCTAACTCTTTATTTGATTGTCTTTTAATTGTTTTTTGGCTACACATTTTTTATTTTTGTCTCTTTTTGTTTATGCATGTTTATTTTATGAAGTGGGAGAAAATACCTTTAAAATTATAAATGGACAACTAATTAAGAAGAAGAATTTTGAAAAAATTAGAAAGTTGATATGATAAGACCTATCAGCTCAAAATCAACTGATTCTTCAATTAGTGTGGACCAGACTGACAGCCATTTATGAAATAATGTCTCTGTTTTAAGACAAAACAAAACAACAGCAATAAGAAAATTGAACAAAATAAATCAACCAACACCAACCAATCCACCCTTCACTGAAAAATAAAAGTATCATGCAAAAGCCAAAGATAATTTTCACTTGGTGTATGGGGTTCATTTTTGTAGGTTAATGAAATAGCTAATTATTTAGTGTATTTTATGCAGCCATATTTTACAAAATAATTCTGATGTCATTTGCTCCAAAACTACAATTTCAATTAGACACAAAACAGAATGCATAAAAACAGATTTCACATCTTATTTCTTTGTAAACTGAAGAGCTTACTATCATCAAGAATTTCTGAGAAAGATGTAAATATGGCAATGATATTTTAAAAAATAATTCAAAATAAGTCACATGTATAACAAAGATAAGCAGTTAAATCTTAAACTGATGACTTTACCACAAATATCTTTAATATGTAAGTGATACAAACAGGAGGCAGGAAATACTGGGTAGAAGGGGGTGGTTCCTCAGCAAAGCCCCTGCCCTGAAACCTGGAAACCGTAGTCCTAAATGGGAACAGTTATGCCTGTTTTACCACCCAAATGTTACATTTTTGGCCTGCCTCTCCCATCCTGTGCCCCTATAAATCCCAGGCTTCAGCTGGCAGAGAGACAAGCAGCTGAACATTGAGAGGAGAAGAAACAACCGAACATTGGAGACTATGGACAGACATGACTTAACTTCAGATGGCACAACTTTGGAGAAATACCTGGCAGGAGACAGCTGGACTTCAGGGAAAGATCACTTTCTTCCCACACCACCTCTTTTCCAGCTCTACTTCAGCTGATAGCCACTTCCACTGATTAATAAAATTCTCCACATTCATCGCCTTTCAAACCATTCTTGCAACCTGATTCTTCCTGGACACTGAACAAGAACCCTTGTACCAAGAGGGCAGAGTGTAAAAGGCATAACATTGACACTTCACTCAGCTGGTTAACACTTAGCCATCCATGGATGACAATTGCTAAAAGAGCATTGTTTGTAACACAAGTCCTCTTGTTGGGGTTTTGGGGTTCAGGAGAGCATTCGGCTTGCTCCCCAGTGGCCTACAGGCTCTTGGTCCCTCACTCTCTCAAGAATGAGAGAAGGGACCCCAGCAGGTGTGCTCATAAAGTAAATACCAGCCCCCAAACAGTGTTTGCAGAAAGCGATTTTATTTAGGCAGAGAAAGAGGAGAGGAAGAAAGAAAGCTTTCACAAGAGAGAGTGTGTGGAAGGGGACACCAGAAGGGAAATCTGCCCAGATGAGGGATACAGGGACTTTTAACCTGGGGGCGGGGGGGGGGGGGGGCGGGAATTCCCACCTTCTCCAAGTATCCTGGCCAATGAAAAGAGTTCCTTTAAACTTCCGCTGGAGTGATTGATCTTTGGTTCTTCTGGCATGCATGAAAATTAAAACAAAGACCATTAAATCTCCAGGATGGAGAGGCATGGGAGTGGAGGCATGATGCTGGGAAGTTCTTGCCCTTAAAACTATGCCCCATTGTGGACCCAGAAAGAGAACACATTCCCTCATTTTGGGGCTTCAGAAATTTACGGCAACTGCTGGATGCTGCTGTGGGCCATATGGGGTTTGTTCCTCCTGGCACCTAAAGGCACTTTCCTGGGCTCCTGTACCCACTCACCTGCATGTTCCCCTCCTGCAAGGGGTTTGATCTCTGGCAGAGCAAAATGAGCCACTACTCCCCACTCCCATCACCTGCAAATCCCACAGGGGAACAGGGAGCTCTCCCATCTCAAGCTACTACAATTGATTAGTATCATTGCATAATACATAGGAGAACACGGTCAAATGCAAGAATAAATACACATCCATGTATTTGATGTATTGAAGAATGAAATTATTTAAATTTTAATGTATGTTTTAAAATTTCCATGGTATAGGATTTTCGTGAAAACAAACATAAGGAAAATAATTATTTATATAACAGGTAAATATATACAAATGAAAGATAAAATTCTTAGTATTTAAATAAGTTGTTAATCATTTTTACTGATGGTACAATAAATGATGACAAGGAGAGCCACAAATATTTTGAGTCATAGAAAACTTGACTGTGGACAGAGTGTGGTAGCTTATGCCTGTAACCTGAGCACATTGTGAGGCCGAGGCAATTGGATCACTTAAGTCCAGGAGTTTGAGACCAGCCTGGGAAACATGGTGAAACCCCATCTCTACTAAAAATACAAAACATTAGCTTGGCATAGTGGCTCATGCCTGTAATCCCAGATATACCTACTCAGGTGGCTGAGGCACAAAAATTTTTTAGATTGTCTATTTGTGTTCTTTCTGACTTTTTAATGTAATCATGTAATGTAACTTTCCTCTTAGCACTGCCTTTGCTTTATTACAGAGGTTTTGATAGGTTGTGTCACTATTATCACTCAGCTCAAAGAATTTTTAAGTTTCCATCTTAATTTCATTTTATTTCAGTTCAAAGAATTTTTAAATTTCCATCTTGATTTTCATCTTAATTTCTTTGTCTTTTTTAACTGCTATTCCTTTAAAGTTTGTCTTGTCTGATATACGAATAGCTACTCCTGCTCTCTTTTGGTGTCCATTGCATGGAATGTCTTTTCCCAGCTATTTACCTTAAGTTTGAGGGACTATGTTAAGGAACAATAAACTTCTCTTCCTGAGTCCATAAGGGACGTGGTTTCAAAGGCAAGAATTTCCCAGCACCATGCCTCCATTTATGTCCCCATCTGGGAACTTAAAGTTATTTGTCTGACTTTTAAGGGCTAGGTAGAAATTCCAGGTGTGCTTCTTTGTTCAAAAAGTCCTTGAAAAACTCTGGGAAGAAGGGCTTCTGTTGAGGACCTAGCAGCCAGCCTGGTATCAGAGACAAAGATCAATCACTCCAGAGGAAGTTTGAAAAAGCTCCTCTCAATGGATAAGAATAAATGGGATGGGAATAACTCCAAGGTTAAAAACCCATTGCTCCTTACTTATACAGATTCCTCCCTTGGATCCCTTCTCATGGCTGTGTGGGAGCTCTCTCTCCTCTCTCTTTCTCTCTCTCTGCCTAACAAATTGCTCTTTGCAAAACTCTTTGGGTCCATGGTATTTATTCAAATGGTAAGCTCACTGTGCCTTTGGGGTCCTTTTCCACATTCCTGGGGCAAGAGAGACCAAGGACCTGGGCACATTGGGGAAAACATGGGATCAGAGAACTGGAAGTGTCTTTGGGATGCCCTGCAGGTCTGCTCCCGTCCGCTGGTTACATTTTTGGCAAGCACAGGGAGGGAGCTGAGCCTCTGTGCTCCACCCTGGCTACACATTTATATGAACGCTTATGTATTAGACAAGTATATTGAAGGCAGCAGATTCTTGGTTAGTGAATTCTTATCTATTCTGTCATTCTGTATCTTTTAAGCGGAGTATTTAGGCCATTTACCTTCCACGTTGGTACTGAGAAGTAAGGTACTATTCTATTCATCATTGTATTAGTTGTCTGAATACCTTGGGTTTTATTTATTTATTTATTTATTTATTATGTTGTTGTTTTACAGGTCCTGTAAGATTTATGTTTTAAGGGCGTTCCAGTTTGATGGATTTTGATGATTTGTTTTAATATTTAGAGCTTCATTTAACAGTTCTTGTAGTGCTGGCTTGGTAGTGGTATATTCTCTCAGAATTTGCTTGTCTGAAAAAACACTGTATTTTCATTTATGAAGCTTAATTTTGCTGGATAAAAAATTCTTGGCTGATAATCATTTTATTCAAGGGGTTTGAAAATACACTCCCAAATCCTCTAGCTCATAGGGTTTCTGCTGAGAAATCTGCTGTTAATCTGAAAAGGTATTTCCATTATAGGTTACCTCATGCTTTGCCTTACAGTTCTTACTGTTCTTTCTTTTAACTTCACTTTAAATAATCTGATGACTATGTACCTAGATAATGATGTTTTTGCAATGAATTGCCAGTGTTCTTTGAACTTCTTGTATTTGGATGTCTAGATCTCTATCAAGAGCAGGGAAGATTTTTAAAATTATTTTCCCAAATATGTTTTCCAAAATTTTGAGTTTTCTTTTTCCTCAGCAATGCCAATTATTCTTAGGTTTGGTCATTTAACATAAATCCCAAACATGTTGGAGACTTTGTAGATTTTTATGTCATTTTTTCTTTGTCTTTGTCAGATTGAGTTATTTCAAAAGCCTTGTCTTTGAGCTCTGAAGTTCTTTCTTCTGCTTGTTCAATTCTATTGCTGAGACTTCCAGTGCATTTTGCATTCCTATGAATGTGTTCTTGATTTCCAGAAGTTGTGATTGTTTTTATTTATGCTATTTCACTAAATATTTCTCCCCTCATACCTTGTATTTTTTTATTTCGTTACATTGGACTTCTCAAATGGAGCCTTTCTCAAATGGCTCCTTTGTTAGCTTAATAATCAACCTTCTGAATTCATTTTCTGTCAAATCAGAGTTTTCTTCTTGGTTTGGATTCATTGCTGGTGAGTTAGTGTGATTTTTGAGGGTGTTGATGAACCTTATTTTGTCATATTACCAGAACTGTTTTTCTGGTTCTTTCTCATTTGGGTAGGCTATGACAGAGGAAGATCTGGTGCTCTACACTGCTGTTCAGATTCTTTATTCCCACAGGGGGCTCCCTTGATGTAGTACTTTCCCTTTTTTCCTAGGAGTGTGGCTTTCTGAGAGCCAAACTATGCATCACACCTCCAGGAACTAGAGAACCAAGAACAAACAAAACTAAAGCCCAGAAGAAGAAAAGAAAAACCAAGATCAGAGCAGAACTAAATGAAACTGAAACAACAACAACAAATACAAAAGATAAATGAAACAAAAAGCTGGTTCTTTGAAAAAACAAATAGGATTGATGACTATTAGTGAGATTAACCAAGAAAAGAAGAGAGAAAATTCAAATAAGCTCAATTAGAAACAAAACAGGAGATATTACAATCGACACCACAGAAATACAAAAGATCATTCAAGGCTACTATGAACACCTTTATGCACATAAACTAGAAAATGTAGAGAAGAAGATTGGTATATTCTAGGAAATATACAATCCTCCTAGCTTAAACCAGAAGGAATTAGAAACCTGGAACAGACCAATAAGATGCCATGAGATTGAAGTTGTAATTTAAAATTGCCAACAAAAAAAGCCCAGAAACCCAGAAGGATTCACAGCTGAATTCTATCAGACATTCAAAAAAGCACCAATCCTACTGGTATCTTTCTACAAGATAAAGAGGGAATTCTCCCTAAATCATTCTATGAAGCCAGCATCACCTTAATAACAAAACCAGGAAAGGACATAACAAAAAAAGAAAAGTACAGATTAATATCCCTCATGAATATAGATGCAAAAATCCTTTAAAAAAATACTAGCTAACCAAATCCAACAGCGTATCTAAAAGATAATACACCATGATCAAGTGGGTTTCATACTAGGAATGTTTGTTTGTTTTGTCATTGTATATTTACTTGAGAAAACAATAATGGAGATGGGACTATTTCATCTTTCAAAAGCAATTTCATGGCTCTGACATTGTACTAGTATCTTAATATGCCTCTATTGATGAGATATGCTCTAGTGACTTGAACACATTGCAGTAAACTTTTAAAATAGCTTAAAGATATAATTAACAAATCATATAATTCATCCATTTATAAAGTACAAAATTCAATTGTTTTTAGTATACTCAGAGTTGTGTAACCATCACATAATTTGCTATGAAAGCAAATTCAATGAAAAAAAAAACCCTGGTTACCTTTTTCCAATGATATTCTCCCTCCTCATCCCTCTACACACAATTCTACTTGCGTAGAAGTTCTGAAGATGTACTTGTTCTCAAATCCTTTGATTCACTTCTGTTTAATGAACTGAAAATTTTACTGAAGTATGACTAAATTGGACACTTTCATCTATTGTTTAATAATAAAAGCAGTGAGTTACATATTTTTGTTGTTGTTATTGAAGTTAATTAGCTATCTTAAAGCAAGGTACTGGTACAAACCCCTCAAATAATACTAAAAAAAATCACCTTTTGTTTTCCTGATTAAAATTAAATGCGTTTAAAATGTAATATGGTTGTAAAACTTTGCGGAAAATTTAAGTGAATGAGTTTAATTTGACAATACAAAGTTACTGATTTCTGCATTTATGCTTACAACCTGAGTATCACTGATGATGTGGAAAATGAAAATTTATGCTACACATAATGATATTTAGTGAATATCTGAGGTGAATGTCATTAATGAACATTTCATAATATTATAAAATATATATTTTTGCCAAATGTTAATTCAAACAGAAAGTCCTATTCAATCAGAACTTCTAAATTAAACATTTATAAGTTGAGAAACACATTCAGTTTTAAAGTAGGTAGAGTGATTTAATTTTACAGTGGAAAATTTCTAGTACTCTTCTTTCAACCTTCTGAATTAGTTTGATATAAATGTGTCCTAGAATTCTAATACAAACACAATATCTTTTTGCTAGTTTCAAATAATAAAACCATTATTATATTGAAAATATTCAACCAGAACAAAATAAAAATATAATTATCAGACTGAGACTAAATAGACATCACCCGTTATCATGTTGAAAAATGCTAATGGGATCGGGGGAAGACGGCCGAACAGGAAAAGCTCAGGATTGCAGCTCCCAGTGAAAGTGCAGAGGATGAGTGGAGGCCGCATTTCCAGATGGATTTTTATTGCCCACAGACCAGGAGATTCCCAGGTGGAGGAGACCCATGGGTCACCAGCGCGGCTGTTTTGGCCAGTGCAGCTGTTTCGGCCCGTGCGATGGCACGGCGGTTCTCTGTACAAAAGGCATTGGTCCGGGTGCCCTCTTAGCTGGTGATTCAAGCCCTGAGATGGCAGAGTCACCCATTCATCTGAAATAGCGAGCCAGTCCAGGAGATTCCTAGACAAAAAAACTGCCAGGAATCTCAGCGCCGCGGTTTCAGCCAGCTCAATGAGTGCCGGCATGGGAGATCCCAGTGCCTTTTCAACAGCTGACTGGAACACATGGGAGAGAGTCTACAGTTCAACTGAAAAAAAAAAAAAAGACTCTGAGTCAGGGAGCCAGGTGATCAGGCTGGGCTGGTCCCACCCCCCTCCGCACACAAAAAAAAACCCAGTAATTGAAAACGCTCTGGGTTGAGAGTTTCACAGCAAGCACAGCTGAACCTGGATGGTCTGGCTCTGTAGGGGAGGGGCGTCCACCATTGCTGAGACACTCCACCACTAAGGAGGCAGTCTGACCATTGCTGAGGCAGCCCGCCATTGCGGAGGCAACCTGCCACTACAGAGAGAGTCCGCCATAACAGAGGAGGGCCACCATTGCCAAGGCAGTTCTAACTACACCTATATAAACAGGACTGCAGGGAAGATCACACAGCA
>NW_022436941.1:89486791-89494316 GCF_009761245.1 Sapajus apella | reverse complement strand
ATCCAGAATCTACAAAGAACTAAAACAGATTTACAAGAAAAAAACAAGCCCATTCAAAAATGGGCAAAGGATATGAACAGACACTTTACAAAAGAAGACATACATGAGGCCAACAAACATATGAAAAAATGCTCATCATCACTGGTCATTAGAGAAATGCAAATCAAAACTACATTGAGATACCATCTCACGCCAGTTAGAATGGCGATCATTAAAAAATCTGAAGACAACAGATGCTACACTGTTGGTGGGAGCGTAAATTAGTTCAACCATTGTGGAAGACAGTGTGGTGATTCCTCAAGAACCTAGAAATAATAATTCCATTTGACCCAGCTATCCCCTTACTGGGTATATATCCAAAGGATTATAAATCGTTCTACTATAAGGACACATGTCCACGAATGTTCATTGCAGCACTGTTTACAATAGCAAAGACCTGGAACCAACCCAAATGCCCATCGATGATAGCCTAGACAGGGAAAATGTAGTACATATACACCATGGAATATTATGCAGCCATCAAAAATGATGAGTTTGGGCCCTTTGTAGGGACATGGATGAACCTGGAAACCATCATTCTCAGCAAACTGACACAAGAGAAGAAAATCAAACACTGCATGTTCTCATTCATACACGGGCGTTGAACAATGAGAACACATGGACACAAGTAGGGGAGCACTAAACACTGGGGTCTGTTGGGGGGAAATGGGCAAGGGACAGGGGAGTGGGGAGCTGGGGAGAGATAGCATGGGGAGAAATGCCAGATATAGGTGAAGGGGAGGAAGGCAGCAAATCACACTGCCCTGTGTGTGCCTATGCAACAATCTTGCATGTTCTTCACATGTACCCCAAAAAGTAAAATGCAATAAAAAAAGAAAAAAGAAAAGAAAAATGCTGATGTACATCAAAACATCACTATTGTTTTACTCTTTATTTTTCAGTTGAAGACACTTAGTGATTGGCCATGGTCACTTGTTAGTGAAAGACTGAGGAGCAGGACCTTAGACTCTGGACTCTGCTTATTCATATTCTGTATTTTACAACTTTGAATTGACTACCTACCATATGTAAATAATAATTCTCAAAATTGGGGATTCAATGAGAAACAAAAAAAATGAATCCTGTCTTCTTGGGTCTTACAGTCCAATGAGAATAGAAACATCATTCCAATAACCGCAACTGCGGTAAGTTCCACAAAGAAGACAGGCAGTGCTAAGAGTGAAAGGCATTGGACAGGTAAGGGAAGTCAAAGAAGACTTTCCTGTGACGGGAATCTTGACTGAGTTGAGATCTGAAGGAAGAGCAGGCACATGTAGGGGGGGGAAGAAGAAAATTTCATAGAGGAGTGCAACAGCAGCTGTGCAGCTGGAAGGAAAAAAGTATACTTGAAAAAAATTTCAAAAGCCCATTTTGCTGGTTCTTTCAGATATATGACAACTCAGATCACAGGATTCTTTTAAAAAACAAACCTGTAGTTTCACTGGATTTGAATTTTCTGCCTGAGGTAGCATCTATTTTAAACTGCATATTTCTCATGCCATTCATCATCTTTGTTATTTTTTATAAATATCACTTTTTGACTTTAGAGCTTTGGGAATAAAATAATCATTGAAAGTGATAGCATTCTTCTGTTAAATTCTAAAGATTCAGAGTCTAGAGTGGCTTTCATAATATGGGAGATTACTATATAAAAAGTATCAGTACAAAATAGGATATTCAAATTGTGAGAAAATTCTAGAGTTAGACATTTTTATACTGCAAAATATAGCAGCCCAAATTTTTCTTCAACCTTTGATGTTCTTACTAGCATCTTATTTTAATATAATTTTTCTTTATCTTTAGCCAGCAAATACAGAGCAGTTAAAACACAATGTTAAAGACTCAGCGGTGCATATCTGAATGAACAACCAATAAACAAGATACAGTATTTAATTTCCTCTGGAACTGCAGGCCTCATTTCTGCAAAGGCAGATCATGGAGGCAAAATTATACCTGATTCTAAGAGTTGTAGTGTTTAGTTTTGTTTTTTTTTTCCCTGAATTCCTCTATCGTCCTGTAGGCTTCTGTCATATTATCTTTCAAAAGTTACTCAAAATGTCTGGTTGATTCTAAAGAACAAATTGTGAAAATACCACTCTATGTATTCTACATGAGAAACTTAAAATGAGAGAAACTTAAAATGAGAGAAACTATAGTAAGTTTATAGATGAATTACTTTATGCAGTCCATAAGTAGAAGAATCTAGACCTCTGACTTTTGACATATAACAACTAGACTAAGGTAGCAATATCCATGACAGTACTGATCCATTGGCATATTTTATTGATCCCACAACAGGCTTTATAATTTTTTAATGAGTTAACATTGAAATTTTAGGTGCTATTCATAAAAACAAGAGTTTAATTTCTCAAAAAAAATTTAGACAACTCTGACAATATTAGTTTTAAATAAGGCTATTGCCATTCCAATTGATTATTATATAATAATAATTATTAATCAATTATAATAATAATTAATCAGAATGGCAATAGCCACATTTAAACAGGGAGTGAACTCTCTATATTGTAACCTGCAAGCAACTTTAGCCAATTGACATCTGTATTACTCTTAATTGATCTTTACTTTTTGTGAAATAAAGTATGTGTTTATTAGATAAACACAATAAAGAATGTGTCAAGAGCTCTGAAAAGTCTGAGATGTGTGCTTGTAAGCTAGCAAGTTAGACTTGCCACAGTTTTATGCATACTGGCAGAAGACATGAGATTCCTGGGTCACAGACAAAGGACATTATTAATAGCAGTAACCAGAGCATCAACATTGTTTTCAGTATTAGATTTCTGAAACCAAATTCCTACAGGGTGATGTGTGAAAGGTCAGTGTTATCTATACATGTATGGATTGTGTTATAAGGGAGGAACCCTGAGTTTAAAAAACCTGAATCTTTAATAATGGGCAGTAAATCTCTCTGAAACAAAGTCTGTTGGTGGCTGATATGGTTTGGCTGTCTTACCACCCAAATCTCATCATGAATTGTAGTTCCCATAATCTTCACGTGTCATGAGAGAGACCTGGTGAGGGGCAATTGAGTCATGGGGGCTGTTACTCCATGCTGATCTTGTGATAGTGAGTGAATTCTCATGAGATCTGAAGGTTTTACAAGGGTCTTTCCCCACCCATTCACTCTGCACTTCTCCTTGTTGCTGCCATGTGAAGAAATATTTGCTTCCCTTTCTACCATGATTGTAAGTTTCTTGAGGCCTCCATAGCTATGTTGAACTGTGAGTCAATTAAACCTCTTTCCTTTATAAATTATGCAGTCTCAGGTATGTATGTATTAGCAACATGAATACAGACTAGTACAGTGCTTGTTCTTACAAGATGTGTGTATTAGGCCTTTCTTATATTGCTATAAATAAATACCCGAGACTGGTTAATTGATTTAAGAAAAGACTTAATTGGCTCATGGTTCTTCATGCTGTACAGGAAGCATGATGATCGGCTTTTCTGGAGGCCTCAGTGAGCTGTCATTCATGGCAGAAAGCAAAGTGGGAGCAGGCATTTCACAGGATGAAATGGGAATGAGAGGGAAGGGAGGTGCTATACACTTTTAAATGAACAAATCTAATGAGAATTCACTCATTATCATGAGGAAAGTACCAAGGGAATGGTGCTAAACTATTCATGAAAAATCCATCCTTATGATCCAATCACCACCTACTAGGCCCCACCACTGACATTGGGGACTACATTTCAGCAGCTGATTTGAGCTAGACATCCAAACCATATCAATGTGCATAAACGTGAGACATCCCTGGAGAATTGTCTCCCCGTAGAAAGTCCTTGGACACTAAATTAGACCAATGAAGGATTGTCTTCTAATAGAAGAGTCCTTGGGAATCATCTACTTCAAATATTGTGTGTTATGTCTACTAAAATCTTTGAACTTACTCTTGATTAAGGTCAAGAGTTTTGACTCTGGTGCAGTGATAGTTGAGGACAATATGTTTATTCAACTCTCATGCTCTGTTTCTGTTCCTCCTATCTTCATCCTTCTCCTCCTTCTATTCTTTTTTCAAAGCCATAAGGTAGCCGTGCAGTAGGAATGAAATATTACTGCTCTTTTAAAACATTTTCAACAGTTAGGCTCACTGTTAACAACATCTTTGGTTTGCCTTAGCCAAGTCCAAGATATAAAGAAATATTATTTTTTCCCATATAAAGAACATACACTTTATGTGATTTGAGAATCATACATTATTAACTTGAAGAAAATAATAAACTTGTTTTAATGAATTAAGCATTCTGTGTCAGAATGATGTCAGAAGTAAACATATGTAAAAATTTAAAGGAAAAATGCAAAATCATTTATAATTATGATGCAAATTTGTATTCTTTCTTAGATTTTTAAGTTACTATGTAGACATGAAGTTGCATTTATTTCTCACCTTAACTGATTTTAAAAGTTGTTATTGTTAAGAGAGAGATAGCCCTAGATTCCACAGCAGAACATTTCAGAAAAAAATACCCAAAACCTAAACTTGGACTTTCTGATTTTGTGGAAAAAATATATTGGTGATGATGCTTTCTATTTTTAAAAATTTAAAATAAGAAATGCCAAATCAGCAAATGGAGAGAAATATATTTATAGCTACTGCTACGTCCTAGTACGTTACCTAACATTTCCTTGAGGTATCACTTAAAATATTTGTTTTAGCCCGAAACTATAAAGTGACTGTAGCAATAATGGGGAGAAAGAGATGTAAATATTGATATTCTCTAGTATTATTTGCATATGATCTTGATACTTTAAAGTGTATGCATTCAATACCATATGCAAATGTTGCCAATTGACATTCCTGCCAACAGTGTAAAAGCTTTCCTCTTTCTTCACAGTTTGCCAACACTTGTTATCTTCTGCATTTTAACAATAGTTTTTTGATGGATGTGTGATGATATCTCATTGGGATTTTCCTTCACATTTCTGTAATGATTAGCAATGTTGAGCATTTAAAAAATATATTTCTGTTAAAAAATATAATGTATTGCGGAATTTGGTTTACTAGTTTTATTTTTAAATAAAATTTGCATCTATGTTCATCAAATATGTTGGCCTGTAATTTTCTTTTCTTGTAATGTTCTTGTCTGGCTTTGGTCACAGGGTAATGCAGGCCACGTGAAAAAAAGTTTGGAAGTATTCTCTACTCTTCCATTTTTTGGGGGGAGTTTGAGAAGTACAGTTATCAGTTCATTAAATGTTTTATTAGTTCATTAAATGTTTGGTAGAATTCTGAAGTGAAGCCCTCAGATCCTGAGCTTCACTTTGACGGGAGATTTTTTTTTACTACAGATTTAATTGTTTCACTCATAATTGGTCTGTTTAGTTATTCTGTTTCTTCATTATTCATGCTTGGTGGGTTGTATGTTTCTAGTAATTTATTCCTTCTTCGTTCTTTAATTTGTTGGGGGTATAATTGTTCATACTAATTTTTATGATCCTTTGTATTTTTCTTGTATCAGGTATAATGTCTTCTATTTCAATTCTGATTTTATTTATTCATCCATCTTTTTTTCTTAGATTAGCTAAAGGTTTGTTGTTTATCTTTTAAAAAACTAACTCAGTTTTATTGATCATTTGTATTATTTCTCTAGTGTCTATTACATTTCCTTTTATTCTAATATTCATTATTTCCTTTCTTCTGCTAACTTTGACCTTAGTTTTTTTTTTTTTTTTTTTTTTTCTGGTTTTTTAAAGAATAACATTCAGCTGTTCATTTGAAAGCTTTATGTTTTTGTTGAGGACATTTATTGCTATAAACTTTCCTCTTAAAATTGCTTCTGCCATACCCCATAAGCTTTGATATGTTATGTTTTAATTTTATTAGTAGTGTCAAAAACTTTTTAATTTTTCATTTAATTCCTTTATTGACCTATTAGTTGTTCAGGAGCATGTTGTTTAATTTCCATGTACTTGTGAATATTCTGAAATTTCTTCTATTTTTGATTTCTAGTTTTATAACATTGTAATCACAAAAGAAACATGTTATAATTTCAATCTTCCTAAATTTGTCAAGATTTTGTGGTTCCCTGAACATGTGGTCTGTCCCAGAGAAGATTCTATGTATAATAATAATTTGTATGTGTTTCTATTCATTGGAATGTTCTGCCTGTGTCTGTTAGATCAATTTGGTCTAAAACAGCAGGCCTAATATTTTCTTATTAAAGTTTTGTCTGGATAATCTGTCCATTGTTGAAAGTGGAGTATTCAAGTTTCCTACTCTTGTAGTCTTGTAGTCAATCTCTCCCTCGAACATTTTAAATGTGTTTTATGTATATAGGTGGTCCAATGCTGGTAGAATATGTATTTAGAATTATTACATCCTCTTAATAAATTGACCCCTTTATTGTTAAATAATGTCTAATTTGTTGTAATTTCTGTTCTTTTGCATTTGCTGAGGAGTGTTTTACTTCCAATGATGTGGTCAATTTTAGAATAAGTGTGGTGTGGTGCTGAGAAGAATGTATATTCAGTGGTTTTGGGGTGGAGAGTTCTGTAGATGTCTATTATGTTTGCTTGGTCCAGATCTGAGTTCAAGTCCTGGATATCCTTGTTAATTTTCTGTTTCATTGATCTGTCTAGTATTGATGGTGGGTTGTTAAGATCTCCCATTATTATTGTGTGGGAGTCTAAGTCTCTTTGTAAGTTATTAAGAACTTGCTTAACAGTCTCTTAGACCACAATGCAATCATATTAGAACTCAGGATTAAGAAACTCACTCAAAACCATGCAACTACATGGAAACTAAACAACCTGCACCTGAATGAATACTGGATAAATAATGAAACAAAGGTAGAAACAAAGATGTTCTTCGAAACCAATGAGAATAAAGATACAATGTACCAAAATCTCTGGGACACATTTAAAGCAGTATCTAGAAGGAAATTTATAGCACTAAATGCCCACCAGAGAAGCAAGGAAAGACATAAAATCAACACCCTAACATCATGATTTAAAGAACTAGAGGAGCAAGATCAAACAAACTCAAAAGCCAGCAGAAGGCAAGAATTAACTAAGATCAGAGCAGAACTAAAGGAGATAGAGACACAAGAAACCCTTCAAAAAAATCAATAAATCCAGGAGCTGGTTTTTTGGAAAGGTCAACAAAATAGGCCACTGGCCAGACTAATAAAAAAGAAAAGAGAGAAAATTCAAATAGATGCAATAAAAAATGGTAAAGGGGAGGCCGGGCACGGTGGCTCAAGCCTGTAATCCCAGCACTTTGGGAGGCTGAGGCGGGTGGATCACGAGGTCAAGAGATCGAGACCATCCTGGTCAACATGGTGAAACCCCGTCTCTACTAAAAATACAAAAAATTAGCTGGGCATGGTGGTGTGTGCCTGTAATCCCGGCTACTCAGGAGGCTGAGGCAGGAGAATTGCCTGAACCCAGGAGGCGGAGGTTGTGGTGAGCCGAGATCGCACCATTGCACTCCAGCCTGGGTAACATGAGTGAAACTCCGTCTCAAAA
>NW_022436941.1:89464730-89486691 GCF_009761245.1 Sapajus apella | reverse complement strand
AAAAAAAAAAAAAAAAAAAAAATGGTAAAGGGGATATCACCACTGATTTCACTGAAATACAAACTATCATCAGAGATTACTAGAAACACCTCTATGCAAATAAACCAGAATATCAAGAAGAAATGTATAAATTTCTGGACACTTACACCCTGCCAAGACTAAAGCAGGAAGAAGTTAAATTCCTGAAGACCAATAACAAGGTCTGAAGTTGAGGCAGCAATTAATAGCCTACCAACCAAAAATAGTCCAGGACCAGATGGATTCTCAGCCAAATTCTACCAGAGGTACAAAGAGGAGCTGCTGCCATTCCTTCTGAAACTATTCCAAACAATACAAAAATAGGAAATCCTTCCTAACTCATTTTATGAGACCAACATCATCCTGATATGAAAACCTGACAGAGACACAACTGAAGATGAAAATTTCAGGCCAATATCTATTATGAACATTGATGAAAAAATATTCAATAA
Organism: Sapajus apella; assembly: GCF_009761245.1. Taxonomy (NCBI): domain Eukaryota; kingdom Metazoa; phylum Chordata; class Mammalia; order Primates; family Cebidae; genus Sapajus; species Sapajus apella. The sequence goes on along the minus strand of NW_022436941.1, from coordinate 89,486,221 downwards.
AATACTGGCAAACTGGATCCAACAGCACATCAAAAAGCTTATCCATCACGATGAAGTCAGCTTCATCCCAGGGATGCAAGTCTGGTTCAACATACACAAATATATAAACGTAATTCATCGCATAAACAGAACCAAAGACAAAAACCACATGATTATCTCAATAGAGACAGAGAAGGCCTTCAAAAAAATTCAACAGCCTTTATGCTAAAAACTCTCAATAAACTAGATATCTATGGATCTTGTCTCAAAATAGTAAGAGCTATTTAGGACAAATCCATAGTCAATATCATACTGAATGGGCAAAACTGGAAGTGTTCCCTTTGACAACTGGCACAGAAAGGATGCCCTCTCTCGCCACTCCTATTCAACATAGTATCGGAAGTTCTGGCTAGCGCCATCAGGCAAGAGAAAGAAATAAAGGTATTCAATTAGAAAGAGAGGACATCAAACTTTCCCTTTTTGCAGATGATATGAATGTATATTTAGAAGACCCCATTATCTCAGCCCCAAATCTCCTTAAGCTGATAAGCAACTTCAGCAAAGTCTCAGGATACAAAATCAATGTGCAAAAATAGCAAGCATTCCTATACACCAATAATAGACAAACAGAGATCATGAGTGAACTCCCATTCACAATTCCTACAAAGAGAATAAAATACCTAGGTATACAACTAACAAGGGATCTGAAGGACCTCTCCTCTTCAAGGAGAACTACAAACCACTGCTCAACGAAGTAAGAGAGGACACAAACAGATGGAAAAACATTCCATGCTCATGGTTAGAAAGAATATTGTGAAAATATCCATACCGCCCAAAGTAATTTATAGATGCAATGCTATTCTCATCATGCTACCAATGACTTTCTTCAAAGAATTGGAAAAAAACACCTTAAACTTTACATGGAACCAAAAAAGAGGCCTCATAGCCAAGCCAATCCTAAGCAAAAAACAAACAAAACAAAGAAACATATACCCATCACTGGGTATATACCTAAAGGATTATAAATCATTTATTGCGGCACTGTTCACAGCAGCAAAAGACTTGGAACCAACCCAGATGCCCATTAATAATAGACTGGATAAAGAAAATGTGGCACATATACACCATGGAATTCTATGCAGCCATAAAAAAGGATGAGTTCATGTCCTTTGCAGGGACATGGATGAAACTGGAAACCATCATTCTCAGCAAACCGACACAAGAACAGAAAACCAAATATTGCTTGTTCTCACTCATAAGTGGGAGTTAAACAATGAGCACACACAGACACAGGGAGGGGAAACATCACACACCAGAGCCTGGGTGGTGGGGGACTAGGAGAGGAATAGCAGGATGTGGGGGGATTGGATGCAGCAAACCACCGCCATGGCATGTGTATACCTATGTAACCTGCACAATCTGCACCTGTACCCCAGAACTTAAAGTGTAATAAATAAATTAATTTAAAAAATGTCTGATTTGTATCAAGCAATTTTAAAAATAAAGTTTTTTTTTTTTTTGTCAGATATAAGTTGTAGCTACCTCTATTTTTCTTTTGGTTTCCATTTACATGGATTTTTCTTCTCACTCTCAGTTTCAGTCTATGTGTATCCATAAAATGAGCTGAGTTTCTTGTAAGAAGCATATTGTTGGATCTTGTTTTCTTTACTTTTAATTTTTGTACATAGTAGGTGTATATTTCTATGGGTTACATGAGTTATTTTGTTACAAACACACAATACATAATAAAGACATAAGGGTGAATGTGGTATTTATCACCTCAAGCATTTATCATTTCCTTGTGTAACAAATAATCCAATTATACTCTTTTAATTATTTAGAAATGTACAATAAATTATTGTTGGCTCTAGTCACCCTGTTGTGCTATCAAATACTAAATCTTATTTATTCTACATTTTTATACCTATTAGCCATTTCCACTTTTCTCTACTACCTTTCCCAGCCTCTGGTAACCACCATTCTACCCTCTATCTTTATGAGTTCAGTTATTTTATTTTTTAGCTTCTATAGATAGATAAGAACATATGCAGTTTGTCTTTCTGTACCTGGAGTATTTCACTTAATGTAATGTCTTATTGTTTTATTTATGTCATTGCAAATGACTGTATCTCATTCTTTTTCTGACTAGTAGTACTCCAATGTGTATACATACCACATTTTCTTTATTCATTCATCTGTTGATGAACACTTAGATTGCTTCCAAATCTTGACTATTGTGAATAGCTCTGCAATAAATATGGGAGTGCATATATCTGTTACCTATACTTATTTCCTTTCTTTTGAGTACATACATAGCAGTGGAATTGCTTAATCATATGGTAGTTTTTTTTTTTTTTTTTTTTTTCCGAAAACAATTTATTTCCATAGGTTTTTGGGAAACAACTGGTATGTGGTTACATGAGTGAGTTCTTTAGTGGGAATTTGTGAAATTTTGATGCGTCCATAACTGAAGTAGTATACATTGAACCTAATTTGTAGTCTTTTATCCCTCCCACTCTTTCCCTGGAGACCCCAAATTTCATTGTATTATTCTTATGCCTTTGCATCCTCATAGCTTGGCTCCCACTTATGAGTGACAACATATGATATTTAGTTTTACATTCCTGAGTAACTTCACTTAGAATAATAGTTTCCATTCATGTTTCTGCAAATACCATTAATTCATTTCTTTTTATGGCTGAGTAGTACTCCATAACATATAAATATATATTTCCAACAGATTAATGGATAAAGAAAACATATATATACCACTATTTCTTTATCCATTTGTTGATTGATAGGCATTTGGACTAGCTCCATATTTTTGCAATTGTGAATTGTGCTGCTGTAAACATGCATGTGCAAGTATCTTTTTTGTATAATTACTTTTGTCCTCTGGGTAGACACCCAATAGTGAGATTCCTGGATCTATTTGCAGTTCTACTTTAGTTTTTTAAGGATTCTTCCCACTGTTTTTCATTGTGGTTGTACTAGTTTACATTCCCACTGGCAGTGTATTTTTAGTTTTTTTGAGGAACCTCTGAACTGTTCATCATAGTGGCTTTACTAATTTACTTTCTCATCAACAGTGTGTGAAGGTTCCCTTTTCTCCACATCCTCTCCATCATTTATTATTGCCTGACTTTTGGATAAAAGCCATTTTAACTGGGGTGAGATGATATCTCATTTGACTTTTGATTAACATTACCTGATGATCAATAATATTGAGCAGCTTTTCATATACTTAATTGGCATTTATATGTCTTCTTTTGATAAATGTTTATTTAGATCTTTGCCCATTTTAAAATTGGATTATTAGATTTTTTTGCCATTGAGTTGTTTAAGCTACTTGTATATTCTGGTTATTAAACCTTTGTCAAATGGATAGTTTGCAAATATTTTCTTCCATTTTGTGGGTTTTGTCTCCACTTTGTTGATTGCTTTCTTTGCTATGCAGAAACTTTTAACTTGATGTGATCACATTTGTTTACTTTTGCTGTCATTGCCTGTGCTTGTGGGGTATTACTCAAGAAATTTTTTCCATGTACAATGTTCCAGAAAGTTTTACCAATGTTTTCTTGTAGTAGTTTCATAGGTTGAGGTCTCATATTGAAGTCTTTAATCTAGTTTTATTTTTGTATATAACAAGAAATAGGGGTCTATCTCCTTTCTTCTGCATATGTATATCCAGGGTTCCCAGTACAATTTTATTGAATAGACTGTTCTTACCCCAAATATGTTCTTGGCACCTTTGACCAAAGGGAGTTCACTATAGATATACAGATTTATTTTTGGATTCTATACTCTGTTATATTGGTCTGTCTGCTTTTACACCAGTGCTATACTGTTTTCGTTGTTATAGATCTGCAGTATAATTTGAAGTCGGGTAATGTGATTCCTCTTGTTTTGTTCTTTTGGTCCAGATGGTGTTGGCTATTCTGGTTCTTTTGTAGTTTCATATAAATTTCAGGATTATTGTTTATATTTCTGTGAAGAACTTCATTGATGTTTTGGTAGTTTTGCATTGAATCTGTAGATTGCTTTTGTAGTATTCTACCTTTGCTTGGTAGACATTCTAGCAATAGTGATTCTTCCAATCCATAAACATAGAATAATTTTTTCCATTTTATTTGTTTCCTCTTTAATTTCTTGCATCAGTGTTTTATAATTTTCATTGTAGAGATTTCTCCTTCAGTTTATTTTTAAGTGTTTTATTTTATTTGTAGGTATTGTAAATGAGATTATGTTCTTGATTTATGTTTCAGATTGTTGATTTTTGACATATAGAAATGCTACTGATTTTTGTCTGTTGACATTGTATCCTGAAAATTTACTAAGTTTATCAGTTTAAACAGTTTTTTTGATGGAGTCTTAGTGTTTTTTCCAAATATAAGATCATATCATCTGCAAACAATGATAAGTTATTTCTTTCCAATTTGGATACCCTTTATTTCTTTTATCTGATTGCTCTATCTAGGATTTATAGTACTATATTAAATAACAGTATTGAATGTATGTATTTTTGTCTTGTTCCAGATCTTCTGAGAAATGGTCAATTTTTCCCCATGTAGTATGATACTAGCTGTGCATCTGAAGTATATGTTTCTTCTCTACCTTGACTTTTGAATTATTCTTTTTTTTAAACATGAATGGATGTTGAATTTTATCAAATGCTTTTCAGTGTCAATTCAAATGAATGGTTTTCTAACGTTGTTTTATTGATATAACGTATCATGTTGTTTGATTTGTGTATGTTGAACCATCCTTACGTCCTTGGAATAAACTTCTCTTGGCCATGCTGTATAATATTTTTAAGTTTTGTTGCATTTGGTTTGCTAGTATTTTGTTAAAGACTCTTACATAAATGTTTACCAGGAATATTGGCCTGTGGTTTTCTATTTTTATGTATCCTGGTCTGGTTTTGGTATCAAGATAATACTGGCTTTGTAGGATAAATGTGCAAGCATTTGTCTTCTTTATTTTTTGGAATACTTTGAGTATAATTGCTATTAGTTTTTTCTTTTAATGTTTTGTAAAAATTAGCAGTGAAGCCATCAGGTCCTGGATTTTTTAACTTTTTCTCCCTACTTTTTAACTTTTCATTGTTTCTATTTATATCATATTATACTATCAATGTCTCAAAACTTGTAGTTATTATTTCTGATATGTTTATCTTTCAGTCTTTCTACTCAAGATATGAATATTCTACACACAATTATAATTTTTTGCTATTTTGTATTGTATTTTTTTCTATGCACTAGTCTATTACTCATAATTTTTGTACCTTTAGAAGATTTCTTATTGCTCTTCAATCTCCTTTTCTGTGTGATTGAAGAACTCCCTTTAGCGTTTCTTTTAGGTCAGGTCTGGTGTTGATGACACCCCTCAACTTTGGTTGTCTGGGTAAGTATTTATTTATACTTCACGTTTTTCTTCAAAACTTTAAATGTCATGTCCCTCTTTCCCAGTCTGCAGGTTTCCACTGAGACGTTAGCTACCAGATGTATTTGAGTTCCTTTATATATTATTTGCTTACTGTCTTGTGCTACTTTTTTTTTTTTTTTTTTTTTTTTTTTTTGAGACGAAGTCCCGCTCTTTTTGCCCAGGCTGGAGTGCAAGGGCGTGATCTCAGCTCACCATAACCATTGTCTCCCGAGTTCAAGCAATTCTCCTGCCTCAGCCTCCCAAGTAGCTGGGATAACAGGCATGCACTACCATGCCTGGCTAATTTTGTGTTTTTAGTAGAGATGGGTTTTCTTCTCCATGTTGGTCAGGCTGGTCTTGAACTCCCGACTTCAGGTGATCCATCCACCTCGGCCTCCCAAAGTGCTGGGATTACAGGCATGAGCCACCACACCCGGCCTAGCTACTTTTATAATTCCATCTTTATCCTTGACTTATGGGAGTTTGATTATTAAATGTCTTTAGGGAATCTTCTTTGGATTAAGGCTTCTTGATGTTCTATAACCTTCTTGTGCTTGAATATTGATAAACCTAGAGAAAGCTCTAGGTTTGGGAAGTTCTCTGTTATTATCCTTTTGAATAAACTTTCTTCCTTGATCTCTCTCTTTCTACCTCCCCTTTAAGGCCAATAAGTCTTAGATTTGCTCTTTTTAAATAATTTATAAGATCAAGCAGGAATTCGGGAACTCAAAAATGCAATTGATATACTGAATAATACATAAGAGGCTTATTACAGCAGAATTGATGAGGAAGAAGAAAGAATTACATGAGCTATTTCTAGATATTTTAAGTGTGCTTTACTCTTTTTTATTCTTTTTTTGTTTCCTCTGACTGTATTTTAAAATAAACTGTCTTTAAGCTCACCAATTCTTTCCTCTTCCTCATCAATTCTGCTGTCATGATACTCCTGTGTATTCTTAGGTATGTCAGTTACACCTTTGAGTTCCAGAATTTCTGCTTGGTCTTTTTAATTGTTTAAATCTCTTTGTCAAATTTATCTGATAGAATCCTTAATTTATTCTCTGTAATATCTTGAATATTTTTGACTTTCCTCAAAAACTTTTCAATTTTTGAATTTTGTGTCTGAATTAGGTCACATATCTTTTTCTCTCCTGTATTGGCCTCTGGTGCCTTATTTAATTTGTTCAGTGAAGTTATGTTTTCTTGAATAGTCTTGATGCTTGTGAATGTTTATCAGTGTCTGGGCTTTGAAAAGTTAAATCTTTACTGTAAGCTTTGCAGTCTGGGCTTTTGCAGCTTATTCTTCTTGAGAAGGCTTTACAAGTATTCAAAAGGACTTGGGTGTTGTGGTCTAGGTCTTTAGTTACTGCATTTGTATTTGCATTGGAGAGCACTCAACCTTAATAATGCTGTAGTTCTTGCAGACTTCTACAGATACTGCCTCTAGGAGTAGTTTTGTGTAAGAACTAGGATATTTCTCTGGCTTGTCAGGGAAATACATTGTTTTCTTCCTTTACTTTCCTCAAATGGAGTCTCTGTCTCTGTGTTGAGCTTCCTGGAGCTGGGGTAGAGGTTACGCAGGCACACTTGTGGCCACCAACAGTAGGACTGCATTGAGTCAGATCTGAAACCAGCACAGCACTGAGTGTTGCCCAGGGACCATGATGACCACTGCCTGGCTACCCCTTACATTCACTCAGTGCTTACATGTTCTACAATCAGCAGATGGTGAATCCAGCCAGGTTTGTGTCTTTCCCCTCAGGGTGATGAGTTATCCCTTGCCCTGGGTGGTTCCAGAGATGCCATCTGGGAGCCAGGGTCTAGAGTCAGAAAGCTTAGGAATACACCTGGTATACCATTCTACTGCAGCTGAGTTGGCACCCAAGGCACAAGACAAAGTTCTTCCCACTCTTCCTACCCCTTTCCTCATACAGAGGAGTCTCTCCTCAGGGCCACCACTGTCCCTGGCCTGAATCTAGTGCTGCTTGGCTACCACTGATGTTCACTCTAGGACCAATGGCTCCTTAGTCAGCTTATGGTAAGTGCTGCCTGGCCTGGGTCTCTCTCTTCAGGGAGGTAGGCTCCCCTCTAGTCCAGGACAGGTTCAGAAATGCCATCCAAAAGCCAAGACCTGGAACTGGGGACCCCAAGACCCTACTTAGTGCTCTACTCTACAGTGGCTGCACTGGTGCCCAAGCTGTGGAACAAAGTCCCCATTTACTCTTCTCTCTTCTTTCCTCCTGCAGAAGGAGTCTCTACCTATAGCTAGTACAACTGGGAATGTTCTGGGTCATACCTAAAACTAGCACAGTCCTGAGTCTCACCCAAGGCCCATGGTAAGTATTGACAAGCTACTAGTGCTGAACCAAGTGCTTTTTAGCCAGCAGATGATGAATCTTGCCAGAACCAGGTCCTTCATTTTAAAGCAGTGGGTTTTCTTCTGGCCCAGAGTATGTCTAGGTATGCATTCTGGAGCTAGGATCTGTTCTGCCTGTTTACCTATTCTATTGTGGTTGAGCTGGTATTCAAGTAACAAGACAAAATCCTCTTTGCTCTCCCCTTTACTGTTCTCAAGTGGCAGAAAGGAGATTCTTCAGAGCTGTGAGCTGTGCTGTCTGGGGTAACGCAAGCACTCCCTTGGCCTCCCTGGCTGGTGTCTCATTAGGTCACATGCATCCCAAGTCCAATGGCTATGAGCCCTGCACAACATCAAGACTTGGCCAGAAATGGCAGTCCTCATGGCCTAGACTGCTTTTGAGATTTATTCAGAACCCCAGAGCACTTTAGCTGGCTTTGCTAGAATTCAGATTCTGACCACTGTGATAGACAATTCTCCTCTGGTTAGGGCTAGTTTGAATGATGTCACCTTGGGCACTGGCCAAGTTCTGCCCCATGTTTCTTTCCACGGAGACAGGGCAGCACTGAGTTTCAAGGCAAAGTCCTACAATCAATGCACTCTCCAACAAACACATGTTCTCTCTCTGTGCCATGTGGCCACTGCTGGGAAGTTGAGGGAAGAGTGGTGTTGGTGATTCAAGACTGTCTTTCTTATCTTCTTCAGTGTCTCTTTTTAAAATATGATGTTAGAACCAGGTACTGTAATTACTTAATTGACTTTTTTGTTCTTATGAAGGTGCTTTTTTTGGGTAGGTAGTTGTTCAATTTGGTGTTCCAATAGTGGGATAATTACTGAAGGCTTCTATTTGGCTGTCTTTCCCTGACTCTCTCTGGATCTTATTTTTTTATTCACTCAGTCATTTTATGTATTTTTATTGGAGAATTTCATTTATTCACATTCAAGGTAAGTATTTATATGTAAGAACTTACTATTGCCATTTTGTTAGCTGTTTTCTAGTTTTGTGGATATTTTCTTTGTTGTTGTCTTCCTTTGTGATTTGGTGTTTTTTTTTGTTGTGATGTGAATTCTTTTTATTATTGTTTTGTTTTTATACTAGAATTTTGTTTTGTGGTTACCATGAGAGTTACATAAAACATCTTATAACAGCATATTTTAAGCTAACAAATTAATATTAGTTGCATAGAGCAACCGTACACTTTTTTACCCTATTCCAACATTTAGTAGTTCTAATATCATAATTTATATTATTTTGTAATGTGTATTCCTTGACAATTTATTTTAGCTATGGTTGTTTTTTAATAGTTTTGGCTTTTAACCCTCATACTAGATATAAAACTGCTTTTCATAATCATTGCAGACCTAAAATATTCTGAATATGGCTCTGTTTTAGTTATTCCTTTGAGTTTTGGACTTTCATATATCTTATATTATTAATTAGTGATTTTTTTTTCAGTTTAAAGAAGGCTTTTATCAATTCCTGTAAGGCAATTCTCATGATAATAAACCTTAGCTTTTGTTTGTCTGGAAAATTTTTCTCACTTTTGAAAGACACATTTGCTTGGTTAAGTATTACTGGATGACAGTATTTTTTTGTCAGCACTTTGAAATATATCATCTCTTTTTGTCTGTAAGGTTTCTGCTGAGACATTCCTTGATAGTCATATTGATACTCTTTTGTATGTGATGTGTTTCTTTTATCTTACTGATCTCAGAATTTTTTGTCTTTCATTTTTGTTAGTTTTATTATTATGTGTTATGGTTAACTCATGAGTTGAATTTAATTAGAGGATTCTACACTTCCTTTATCTGTATGCTAGTATCTATCCCCAGGTAGGAAAACCTTTTTAGCCATTGTTTTATTAAATATGCTTTCTCACCATTTTTCTCTTTCTTCATCTTCTTCTATAAGTCTTATTGTGTAAAGGTAGTCTCTTGATGGTGTCCCAAAATTCTTGCAGGATTTCTTCATTTCTTTTTATTCTTTTGTCTTTTGTTTTTCTGATTAGATAATTTTAAATATCTGTCTTCCAGTTCACTGATCATCTCTTAACACTTGATTGATTGAGTCTGCTATTGAATCCTTTTTTTTTTCTTTTTCCACCCAGGCTGGAGTGCAGTGACATGATCATGGCTCACTGAAGCCTCAATTTCTGAGGCTCAGGTGTCTCCCACTTCAGTAGTCCCAAGTAGCTGGGACTACAGCTCATGCCACCATACCAATTTTTTTTTTGTAGTAGACATTTTTTTTTTAATTTATTGCATTTTAGGTTTTAGGGTACATGTGAAGAATATGTAAGATTGTTGCATAGGTACACACATGGCAGCGTGATTTGCTGCCTTCCTCCCCTTCACCTATATCTGGCATTTTTCCCCATGCTATCTCTCCCCAACCCCTCACCCCCCTGTTGTCCTTTCCCTATTTCCGCCCAACAGACCCCAGTGTGTGATGCTCCCCTCCCTGTGTCCATGTGTTCTCATTGTTCAATACCCACCTATGAGTGAGAACATGCAGTGTTTGATTTTCTGTTCTTGTGTCAGTTTGCTCAGAATGATGGTTTCCAGGTTCATCCATGTCCCTACAAAGGACCCAAACTCATCATTTTTGATGGCTGCATAATATTCCATGGTGTATATGTGCCACATTTTCCCTGTCCAGTCTATCATTGATGGGCATTTGGGTTGGTTCCATGTCTTTGCTATTGTAAACAGTGCTGCAATAAACATTCGTGTGCATGTGTCCTTACAGCAGAATTATTTATAATCCTTTGGATATATACCCAGTAATGGGATTGCTGGGTCAAATGGAATTTCTATTTCTAGGTCCTTGAGGAATCGCCACACTGTCTTCCACAATGGTTGAACTTATTTACACTCCCACCAACAGTGCAAAAGTGTTCCTATTTCTGCACATCCTCTCCAGCATCTGTTGTCTTCAGATTTTTTAATGATCACCATTCTAACTGGCATGAGATGGTATCTCAGTGTAGTTTTGATTTGCATTTCTCTGATGACCAGTGATGATGAGCATTTTTTCATATGTTTTTTGACCTCATGTATGTCTTCTTTTGTAAAGTGTCTGTTCATCTCTTTTGCCCACTTTTGAATTGGTTTGTTTGTTTTTTTCTTGTAAATCTGTTTTAGTTCTTTGTAGATTCTGGATATCAGCCCTTTGTCAGATGGGTAGACTGCAAAATTTTTTTCCCATTCTGTTGGTTGCCGATTCACTCTAATGACTGTTTCTTTTGCTGTGAAGAAGCTGTGGAGTTTGATTAGGTCCCATTTGTCTATTTTGGCTACATGAAGTCCTTGCCTATGCCTATGTCCTGAATGGTTTTGCCTAGATTTTCTTCTAGGGTTTTTATGGTGTTAGGTCTTATGTTTAAGTCTTTAATCCTTCTGGAGTTAATTTTAGCATAAGGTGTCAGGAAGGGGTCCAGTTTCTGCTTTCTGCACATGACTAGCCAGTTTTCCCAACACTATTTACTAAACAGGGAATCCTTTCCCCATTGCTTGTTTTTGTCAGGTTTGTCAAAAATCAGATTGTTGTAGATATGTTGTGTCACCTCCGAGGCCTCTGTTCTGTTCCATTGGTCTATATCTCTGTTTTGGTACCAGTACCATGCTCTTTTGATTATTGTATTCTATCATATTTTTAAGTTCTGTCATTATATTTTTGACCTCTAGGGTATCTATTTGGTTTTCTTGTTATTGGATTTCTCACTTTGCTCATATATTATTCCCCAAATTTTATTTAATTTCCTTTCCATGTAGTCTAGTAGTTCACTGAACTTCTTTAAGAGAAGTATCCCAAATTCTTTGTCAGTCATTTTATAAATCTTCATTTTAAAGATTTATTACCGGAGCTTTATTGGTTTATTTTGGAAGTGTCATTATTCCTTGATTATTAACAATTCTTGTGTTATTACTGCTTTGCCTGTGTATTTGAGAAGACAGCCTCCTCTTCTTGTCTTTATAAGTATTCTTTGGCAGGGGTAGACTTTCATTATATAGTCTAGCCTGTGATTCTGGAAGAGCTAACTAGTTATGTCCCCTTGGAGGCAAAGGTTATCGTAGGTTCTCTAGTTGGCTGAACTACTGCCTTTGCTCCAATGTTGAGTGTAGCTGCTGACTGCTCTACTGTCTGGAGAGACCATTGGTTGAGTTCTGCTATTAATCAGAACTATTGACTGGGTGCTGTGATTGCTTCTGGTAGGACAGGTCAAGGATGTGCTCCCTGGCTGGACAATTCTGCTACTTGGGGTCTTCAGTTGGGCGGGGCTGCAGGCTGGGCTCCAAGATTACTCATATTAAGCTGAGTTACTGCTAATAACAGGGGGAATCAGAAGCTATGCTTCTTAGAAATAAGTGATTAAGAATTGCCTTCCTGTTAGAGTAGAGCCAAGGGATGAGATTTTGGCTGTTGAGTAACTGTTTGTCCTCTGGGCCAAGTAGGTCTAGCTTTTTTGTTTATCTGAAATGAGTGAAATCAAAACTATTCCTGTTTGGGTAGAATAACTAGAGTAGGCTCTGAGGATGGGGCATAGAGATCAGCTCTCTAGGGATTCAAGCTGGGTTGAACTTTTCATTATGCTTCTGAAGGTGACTGGCTCAGCTTTGTGGGTGAGCTATAAAGTTGCCTGTTATCTTTGATTGGACACCACAGCTGGCATGAAGGCAGAACTACCAAGATTTCCATGCCAGTCATTATGAGCTCTGCCTCCTTTCTTTGTTTCTAACTTGCCTTGGGTGGTCTAATTGTGCCATTACTTTCCAGCATTGCATATGAGGTGAGACCAGAGTGAGCATCCTGGGAAGCACCTCAGAATGCCAAGGAAGCTGGTTGACTGCCTCCAGTTCCCCTTCTCCTTGTTGAAACTGGGCATAGATAAATCTTCATCTAACATTGTACTTACTTGGAGAATGGGAAGGGATGGTGTTATTGTAGTCAGACTTTCATTAAGTTCTTCAGACTGCATAGATATCTCAAGCTTGTTGCCAAGTATTTGATTTTCAAAAAGTTGTTCTGGTCTGTGGATAGTTGCTAGAGTAACTTCCTGTGAAGGGAATGGGTGTGGAATCTGATACTTTCTATTTCGTTATCTTGCTGACATGCTGTATTTAATTTTCTTAATCTCTAATCCATGAGATTTTCCCAGTCTTCCTTGTATATCATGACCTTCACACTTTTAAAGAGAACTGATACTTATATTACAGAGTATCTCTAAATTTAGGTCTGTCTGATTTTTTTTCAATGTTAAATTAAGGTTATTTGGCATTGGGTATGATGTATCCTTGTAAATCACCTACGAAGAGACACATGGTGTCAGTGTATATGCCCAGTGTTGTAACCCTTGATCACTTGGCTAAGGTGATATTTGCCAAAATTCTCTATTGTTAAGCTACTCCTTTATTTGTAATTACTCAATATTTTGGGAAAAATACCTTCAAATTAGTGTACATATTTTTTTCTGCTTAAAGTTCTGTTCATTAATTTAAGCATCCATTAGTAGACTTTGCCCACAGCAATAATTATTGTAATGATCTACTGATGATTTTCTAATTTTCTGATTTAATATAAACATATTAATTATGATTCTTCTATAAAGAAAAGTTGTTCATTCTTCCATGTATTTATTTGTTTCAGTATGATCTCACATATTTTTAGAGGGTTTATAACTCAGTTCTGTTGTTACTTATTTTGTTGCTCAACTTGTTTCCACTATGGCCATTGGAGTCTATTTTAGGTTGACTTGTGCATCCTTTATACTTGCTCTCATCCTCTTGTTTTCTGTTTTCAGCGCTTTCTTACTTTCTGGCACCACAGAATGCTCCAGACTTTTTTTTTTTCTTACAACAGACCAGTTCAAGAAATTAACCAGAGCCCAAGTTTTGTTTTCACACTGTCTCTAGAGCTTTCTGTTCAAAGCAGTGTTAACAGTAGAAAATATAAAAGATACTTCCATGCTTTCTAACCACTCATTCTCTGCCTTATAAAGTAGAACCTGAGCATCCTTTTTTTCCCTTGCCATCAGCTCCTACCCGTTTCTTCACTTTGCCATAATCCCTTTCCTTTGCTTCCCATTAACAACTAGGCAATAACTTTAAATCCTAGAGACTACTCACAAGTGACAAAACTGATGGTGGTTGCTATGGTCTAAATGTTTGTGTTCCCTGTGTCCTCCCCAAAATTCATGTGTTAAAACCGAATCACTAATGTGGGATTTGTGCCCTTAAAAGAGGCCCCAGGAAGCTGCCTTGTCTCTTCCACCATGTGAGGACACATGAAGGTATTTTCTATGAACTAGAGAGTGGGCCTTCATCTGGCACTAAATCTGACAGCACTTTGATACAGGATTTCTAGCTTCTAGAATTGTGACAAATACATTTCTGCTGTTTATAACCTATTCAGCTCTGAAATTTTGTTATAGCTGATTGAACAAACTAGAATGGTGATACATGCATCTGAAAACTTTATTTTTCATTAGAAAAGTGTTATAAAGGAGATGCTGCTCTAGTACAAACTGTGATTATATTTTTAATTTATTATAATTTGTTTGGGATTATCCAAACAGTAGGCAGTTATCAATGCAAAAATGCCACTACATTTGAGAGGGGAAGGTTCTCTGGTATTTTTCCCCTTTGTTTTAAAACTGATAAAATTCAAAAAAATGCCTAGGAGTTGAGCACTTTAACTAGTAAATATAACTAATACTTAAAAAAAAATGACCATCATCATGGTGAACAGAGAGAGGATAGGAAAAAGGGCAATTCCATAGGCTCTGTGCAGACAAACATTGGTCTTGCCAGATTTTGTCTTATTTAAAGGCAAGTAAGAAAAAAATAATGTGAATAATATAAAAATATTGTGGAATAAAATAAAGAACATGGAATTTTCTCCAAGATTGATTATAGCATCTTTCAGGATTTGAATACTTTTCCCCTCCTAAATTCATGTTGACATTTAATTCCTAATGTGGTAGTACTGAGAGGTGGGGCCTTTAGAAGGTAATTGAGTCATGAAGATGCTTCCTCATTATTGGACTAATACATTCATGAAATAATGAATTAATGGATAAATGGGTTATCATGGGAGTACAAATTTTATAAGAAAAGGAAAAGAGACTTGACCTAGCAAGATTAACATCCTCACCATGTGATTCCCTGTGCTGCTTTGGGACTTTGCAGATAGTTCCTACTATCAAGAAGGCTCTCACCAGATGTACCCTTTGACCTTGGATTTTCCAGCTCCAGAACTGTAAGAAATAAATTTTGTTTCTTATAAATTACCCAGTTTCAGGTATTCTGCTATAAGCAACATAAAACACACTAAGATGGCATCCAAAATAACATTTCAGGAATTTGGGGGTACATGAGGATTCAAATCAAGATATTAATGAAATAAAAACAAAGTTTAAAAGTAAATATGTGGTTAAAAAAAAAAAACAAAGAAAATAACTGACAGAATTAATCTAAGAAAAAGAAATGTTCAAATTGGAAAATAAATCCAGAAACTATTTCTTTTAAAAAGTAACAAGTCTCCTGAAAATGAGAAAAGCTATAAAGACAAATAATATTAGGAATAAGTATTGAGGCATAATAAATACTAATGAGATTTAATGAGTAGAATGATCACCTGACATTCCTTGTGAGTCAGGGAGAGCCCTCTCCTGCCTCACTTATGCCTGGTAAAATACAAAGTTTCTGCCTACCCAGTTTCTGGGTATTCTGCCTAGTAAAATATTATACTAGGTAACCATTAAGCTGTTTATCAATGGAAAGATGTATACAGCACATTAAATGAAAATGGTATAAGTAGTTAAGCATAAGTAGAAAAATTGTGATAGTAGAAAAATTTAACTGAAATGATTAATTTTTAGGAAAGTATAACCTACCAAATTAAATTAAGGAGAAAAAGAAAATCTAAATCAGATAATATATGTAGCTGAAATAGAACATGTTGTCAAAAATGGTTTTCCCAAAAGGGCTTGGTCTAGGCGGTCTGACTGGTGAGTACTTTCAATCCTTCTGAGAACAGCAATTTCTATGCCATTAAAAAATTAGTTTGAATTATTGAACTACATGATGGTTAAAAGCTTCCTCATTGCCAAGTACAAAAAAAACCCCAAAAAACAAAATATCTATACAAAGTAAAAGAAAAATACTGCACTGGAAAAATATTCTAGTAACCTATATGGTAGACATATTCCACTAAAATAAACAATTTCTTATAAATTAATGAAAAATATATTTAACAGCATTCTTAAAAAGGCAAATTTATGAAAACACATTTCACAAATGAAAGATACATCTATCCAATAAACATGAAATATATTCAAATTACTAGAATTAACATTTACATTAGAGCCACAATAATAAACCATGTTTTAATCTATTGAGGTATATTAGAAAACATTTTTCAAAATTTCAATACATGACAATAATAAGACTGTGTATGAAAACCATTTTCACACACTCAGGTCGAATATGATTTGGTCCAAATTTTTGGTATATTTTGACAGTACCAAAACCTTTAAAACAGACTGACAAGTCAACTCCTAATATTTTTCCCCCAATGAAGCAATTTTACAAAGTCATAGAAACAGGTATGTTTATCACAGCATCATTTATAGCAAACAAAATATAAAAGTGTGTGTGTAAACTACTTAACTATATACAGTATGAGGATTAGTAAAATAAATGTGCTATTTATTTTACTAAATAAAATAATATACTAGGTAACCATTAAACTGTTTATTGATGGAAAGATATATACAACACATTAAGTGAAAATGGTATAAGTAATTAGTCATGAGCAAGGCAGAGAGGGCTCTCCCTCACTCACAAGGAATGTCAGGTGATCGTCAGGTGATGGTTCAACAATGATCATATTGCCTCTCTAAAAATGATAGCTTAGTAGCTGGCACCAGGGACAGATAATCTTCTGATGGTCCACAGTTGTTACATTAAAGCATTAATTGAATTAGGTATCAGGGAGAAGCAAAATAAGCATCTAGTAAAATCTCAGGAATGGGACGAGTGAGCTTGGGTACACACATTAAGAGACAAATGGAGTATGACCTTCCAGGGGCACTCCACCAGAAAAGGGAAGACAGACTCAGAAGGACATGCATATGCACTTTCTAAATACATGTCAGATAGACATGCATACAACTTCCTAAATACACTACACACCTTGTGCTCACTTTCTAAGCAAAAGGAGGGCACTGTGTATGCAGGCAGCCCACTCTAAGAAAAGTTTCACAGGGAAAGGGGCACAAGATGCTGGAAGTGGGCCAGCCTATAAACCCCTAGGATCAATGTCAAATGCCACACTTGACCTTCATGGCGTCTACTTGGGTCTCTTGAAAGTGTATGTTTTTTCTTTCCTGCTCTAAAGTTTTTTAATAAGCTTCTACTCCTTCTCTGAAACTTGTCTCAGTTTCTTTTTCTGCCTTATGCCCCTCAGTTGAAGTCTTTCTTCTGAAGAGGTAAGAACTGAAGTTGCTGCAGACCCATTTGGATTCACCACCAGTAACTCAGATACCTTCCACCACTAACAAAAATATGCATAACTAACTGTATGTATATGTGTATATACATATACATGTACACACCCACATATATCTGTGTGTATATGTACACACACACACTCTCTTTTATAAATTGGAACATCAAAATGTTAGCAGTGGTTTTCTCTGGCTGTTAGCATTATAAAGAATTTTCCGTCTTTTTTTATTTATCTGCATTTTAAATATTTTTAACAATAGGCACAATATAATATGATAAAGAAAAATATCTAAAATATTTTAATTTCTATCAACAGTTAGGTAAGCCTTCTGGAGAAGAGAATAATTCTTAGATTTCCTTATTGTTATTTTTATTTTAATGAGTACATCTGGAGTTGACTCTCATTATTCACAGTAGTTGTCTTCTATACAGTCTTTGTAGCACTAAGTTAGTAATACTGAGCCACTGCTTCATTTGGGAATTACAGAGTTAGATTTCTGTAGGCCTCTGATGGTTTTTCCTCAACCAACAAATACATATCCTTGTTTTATGTGTGTTTTTGTGTAAAGGCACTTTAATATGTATTATTGATTCACTAACATTGAATTCATGGAGGACAGCACTATCACTCATGTCTCAACAGAGCTTATCAAACATGACTTTTTTTCTGTAAGGCACATAATAATCTTACTGTGCCTAGAAACATTACACAGCACTGCAGCACTGTGCTGGAGAGCATTTAAAAGGCAAAATCACCAGCAAAAGCACAAAAATGTCCCCCAAAATGGCACTAAATATAGATATGAAAAGGACATTTGTTTGCATTTTGAGAGCTAATACAAGAAAGCAGAATATGGCCTCATTGGATCTCATCTAGTACCATGAATACTGGGTACCCCAAATTTTTCACTGATCTGAGCATTTCCACAAAAGACCTTAAATCTTCTGTAATATTGATGTTAGCATTTCAAGTATATTTTAGCTAGTAGGCAAATTTGCAAATATAAAATCTACAGATAATGAGGATAATCTGTACTATGAAAACTCCATGATACATCCTGATATTCAGGCTCTTTGGGAGGCCTCATCTACTAGCAAATTATAACTGAGGCACTTGTTATCCTATTAGTCTTACTTGTCCTAGGAATCCTAATGATCTATGTTGTTTGTGTTATTCTTCTAGTGCTCTAGTTTTCTAGAAGCCATTGTGTCAATCCTGTTACTAACCCTGACGCTGTAGAGAATCTTAAAACATTCTGAGAAGAAAATTGAAACCTCTGGGATCAAAGCTTGGAAGTTACACTATTCCTTCTACACATGCATATAACTGGAAGATAGTGTTAAGAATGCTTTTGAACATCACTTAAATGCTAAAGTAACCTATAATAGATTTTTCTTCCATTTCCCATAACTTTCAGAATAGAGGAAAAACAACAAAACAGACCTTAAATAAATTTGCTTTGAATGAGTTCTTGCTTGAGTAAAATTTTTAGTTGTTTTCTGAACAAAGCAACATATATTTGAAAAGGCCTCTGATGTTGATTATGCAAGAAAATATCTAACAAGATACAAAAAGAACAAACCTTGAATGTACTTAAAAAGTTTATTTTCCTAAGGTAGTCTCGCAGTTACATATTTCATACTGTGATATATACAATTGGGATATTTTATTTGGTGCAAGTACACTCATTTTTGGGGTTATTTATAAAAGGGCACCCCCCAAATCTTCTTTCCAATAATAATTTCTATTATTTAGTAACTGCATTTAAGTATAAATTAATTTAAGGTATAAACTGCTTCAGGAATAAACAGATTCACTTGGCATGCTCTGATCTACTTTGGTGCTTCTCCATCACTTCCCATATCACATCATTGAAATATGAACAAGATGGAGGAGTAAGACCAGTGGAAAGGTCCCCAGAGAACCTCTGACAGGCCTGCAGCCTGTGCACACTGGGAGAACAGGGTGGAGCCAGGGGAAGTGTGTGCCGTTTGTATGGGAGAGGAGTCTGGCCTCTTCAGTTTCTGTGTGGTGGCCTGGGATTGCGTGTGTGAGATGGGAAGCCTGTTAGTAGAACTCCATCTCACTTTGCAGAGTTTTTTTTTTTTCTTTTTTTCCCTTTTTGCCCAATAAAATCCTGCTCTACTTACTCTTAGATGACCATATGTCAAATTTTCCTGGTCATGTGAAAAGAGCCCAGTTTTAGCTAAAGTAAGCAGCATTAATTCTGTAACATTTTGGCACCCAGACATGGGGCTTGAGGAGCCATGAGTAAGATGAAAACCAAAAAATCTGTTTTTCTTTTCCTTCTAAGACTTTTTGTCCCCAGACTTATTCTGAGGGCAGAAGAAACTGCTCACCACCACACCTGAAGGCTGCAGGCCCATACAAGATGGACAGGTAAATGGCAACTCCCCTGTCCCTCTCCCCACCAGGGCTAGGAACCATTTGTGTAAGAATAACAGGTTCTTCCTCTAGGCATCTTCCCAATCCTGCATTTTAAACTTTTTTTTTTCCTTTTTTCTACTTTTGTTTTTAGAAGACTTAACTAGACCAGGAATAATAAGAATCACTGTTTAAATTCTCTGTAAAATTTTAATTATGACTAAGGATTTATGAGGTTGGTCTTAAGTCATTGCCAAACTAGTGTGCTTTGCATGACTTTCTGTATGGTCAGTAGCAAACTTTGCTACAGGCCTCCATCTTCTATAAAAGAACATAAAGTCCTTGGGAGCATGACCTCTAACCACATGGCAATGCTTTGTTCTAGCTTCCACCATTTTACAATGGCAGCCAGGGTTCAATCCTGGCTTAGGATATGAGTACTTTTGGGCTCTGTATGACTTTTGTCATTTGTGAATTCTTCTCCCCTCAATGGACAATTTCTAGCCCTTTTCTTAAATTTTCCTTTATCTGGGTTACCTCTAAATGTTCTAAATTTTGTAAAAACTACTTACCGCCTTTGGAAATACCTCATGCCCTTACAGTTAAACCATATCCTTAATTGAAGCTTGTTGGTTTCACCTGTGATGTTGCTTTTACTAAGGTTTGAAAGCCAGAAATATTGGTTGCTTGGTGGGGCTAAAGTTGGGTAATAAGGGAGTTAAAAAGATTTTCTTAAACAGTGCTCAGCTTAATTAAAAGTGGATATCGAAGTTGTACGTATACTTAAAAGGCCTTTCTGATTTTCTTTTTCTCAGATCTTGTTTTGCTGGAAAAACTCTTTTTCCTCAATAGACTGAATACTTTTTCTCCATTCTGTCTTGCCACTGTTAGTGCATGCATGAGAGGCCAATAATCCAATTAGGAGATTGGCAAATGAAAAATCTTATAGCCACTGAATCCTTTTCTATCTGTCTGTGTAGTTACATATAGGTTGTGCGTGTAATGTTTTAAGGGAAGATAAAAGCTATGGTACCTTTGAAGATTATGTAACTTTAATCTCTGAGAAATAAAAACAGCATTAAAGACTATTGGTGAAATGCAGATCATCAGAATGTAAATAGGTAAACTAAACTATACAGGTCAGATATTAGGCTTGCTAAGTGTTGTTTGTTTTTTTGGGTTTTTTTCCCCCATTTATTTATTTTATTGCATTTTAGGTTTTGGGGTACAAGTGAAGAACATGCAAAATTGTGGCATAGGTACACACGTGGCAGTGTGATTTGCTGCCTTCCTCCCCATCACCTACACCTGGCATTTCTCCCCTTGCTATCTTTCCCCAACTCCCTACCCCCCACCGTCCCTCCCCTATTTCCCCCCATCTGACCCCAGTGTGTAGTGCTCCCCTCCTTGTGTCCATGTGTTCTCATTGTTCAACACCTGCTTATGAGTGAGAACATGCGGTGTTTGATCTTCTGCTCTTCTGTCAGTTTGCTGGGAATGATGGTTTCCAGGATCATCCATGTCCCTACAAAGGACACAAACTCATCGTTTTTGATGGCTGCATAATATTCCATGGTGTATATGTGCCACATTTTCCCTATCCAGTCTATCATCGATGGGCATTTGGGTTGGTTCCAGGTCTTTGCTATTGTAAACAGTGCTGCAATGAACATTCGTGTGCACGTGTCCTTACAGTAGAACGATTTGTAATCCTTTGGATATATACCTAGTAATGGGATTGCTGGGTCAAATGGAATTTCTATTTCTAGGTCCTTGAGGAATCGCCACACTGTCTTCCACAATGGTTGAACTAATTTACACTCCCACCAACAGCGC
>NW_022436941.1:89315997-89464630 GCF_009761245.1 Sapajus apella | reverse complement strand
TCAATGGGCATTTGGGTTGGTTCCAGGTCTTTGCTATTGTAAACAGTGCTGCAATGAACATTCGTGTGCACGTGTCCTTACAGTAGAACGATTTGTAATCCTTTGGATATATACCTAGTAATGGGATTGCTGGGTCAAATGGAATTTCTATTTCTAGGTCCTTGAGGAATCGCCACACTGTCTTCCACAATGGTTGAACTAATTTACACTCCCACCAACAGTGCAAAAGTGTTCCTATTTCTCCACATCCTCTCCAGCATCTGTTGTCTCCAGATTTTTTAATGATCGCCATTCTAACTGGCATGAGATAGTATCTCAGTGTAGTTTTGATTTGCATTTCTCTGATGACCAGTGATGATGAGCATTTTTTCATATGTTTGTTGGCCTCATGTATGTCTTCTTTTGTAAAGTGTCTGTTCACGTCCTTTGCCCACTTTTGAATGGGCTTGTTAGTTTTTTTCTTGTAAATCTGTTTTAGTTCTTTGTAAATTCTGGATATCAGCCCTTTGTCAGATGGGTAAACTGCAAAAATTTTTCCCATTCTGTTGGTTGCCGATTCACTCTAATGACTATTTGTTTTGCTGTGCAGAAGCTGTGGAGTTTGATTAGGTCCCATTTGTCTATTTTGGCTTTTGTTGTCAATGTTTTTGGTGTTTTGGTCATGAAGTCTTTGCCTACACCTACGTCCTGAATGGTTTTGCCTAGATTTTCTTCTAGGGTTTTTATGGTGTTAGGTCTTATATTTAAGTCTTTAATCCATCTGGAGTTAATTTTAGTGTAAGGTGTCAGGAAGGGGTCCAGTTTCTGCTTTCTGCACATGGCTAGCCAGCTTTCCCAACACCGTTTATTGAACAGGGAATCCTTTCCCCATTGCTTGTTTTTGTCTGGTTTGTCAACGATCAGATGGTTGTAGATATGTTGTGTTGCCTCTGAGTCCTCTGTTCTGTTCCATTGGTCTATATCTTGTTTTGGTACCAGTACCATGCTGTTTTGATTATTGTAGCCTTGTAGTATAGTTTGAAGTCCAGTAGTGTGATGCCTCCTGCTTTGTTCTTTTTGCTTGGAATTGACTTGGCTATGCAGGCTCTCTTTTGGTTCTATATGAAGTTTAAGGTGGTTTTTTCCAGTTCTGTGAAGAAGGTCATTGGTAGCTTGATGGGGATAGGATTGAATCTGTAAATTACTTTGGGCAGTATGGCCATTTTCACGATATTGGTTCTTCCTAACCATGAACATGGAATGTTTCTCCATCTGTTTGTGTCCTCTCTTATTTCATTGAGCAGTGGCTTATAGTTTTCCTTGAAGAGCTCCTTTACGTTCCTTGTTAGTTGTATTGCTAGGTATTTTATTCTCTTTTTGGCAATTGTGAATGGAAGTTTGTTCTTGATTTGGCTCTCTTTAAGTCTGTTATTGGTGTATAGGAATGCTTGTGATTTTTGCACATTGATTTTGTATCCTGAGACTTTGCTGAACTTGCTTATCAGTTTCAGGAGATTTGGGGCTGAGATGATGGGGTCTTCTAGATATACAATCATGTCATCTGCAAATAGAGACAATTTGACTTCCTCCTTTCCTATTTGAATGCCCTTTATTTCTTTTTCTTGCCTGATTGCTCTGGCTAGAACTTCTAATACTATATTGAATAGCAGTGGTGAGAAAGGGCATCCTTGTCTGGTGGCATATTTCAAGGGGAATGCTTCCAGTTTTTGCTCATTCAGTATGATATTGGCTGTTGGTTTGTCATAAATAGCTTTTATTATTTTGAGATACGTTCCATCAACATCTAGCTTATTGAGGGTTTTTAGCATAAAGGGCTGTTGAATTTTGTCAAAGGCCTTCTCTGCAACAATTGAGATAATCATGTGGTTTTTGTCTTTGGTTCTGTTTATGTGGTGAATTATGTTTATAGACTTGCATATGTTGAACTAGCCTTGCATCCCCGGGATGAAACCTACTTGATCATGGTGGATAAGCTTTTTGATGTCCTGTTGCAATTGGTTTGTCAGTATTTTATTGAAGATTTTTGCATCTATGTTCATCATGGATATTGGCCTGAAGTTTTCTTTTCTTGTTGAGTCTCTGCCGGGTCTTGATATCAGGATGATGTTGGTCTCATAAAATGATTTGGGAAGGATTCCCTCTTTTTGTATTGTTTGGAATAGTTTCAGAAGGAATGGTACCAGCTCCTCTTTGTATGTCTGGTAGAATTCAGCTGTGAACCCTTCTGGACCTGGGCCTTTTTTGGGTGGTAAGCTCTTAATTGCTGCCTCAACTTCAGACCTTGTTATGGGTCTGTTCAGGGTTTCAGCTTCTTCCTGGTTTAGGCTTGGGAGGAGGCAAGTGTCCAGGAATTTATCCATTTCTTCCAGGTTTATTAGTTTATGTGCATAGAGTTGTTTATAATAATCTCTGATGATGGTTTGAATTTCTGTGGAATCTGTGATGATATCCCCTTTATCATTTTTTATTGCATCAATTTGGTTATTCTCTCTTTTCTTTTTTATTAATCTGGCTAGTGGTCTATTTTGTTGATCTTTTCAAAAAATCAGCTCCTGGATTTATTGATTTTTTGAAGGGTTTTTTGTGACTCTATCTCCTTCAGTTCTGCTCTGATCTTAGCTATTTCTTGTCTTCTGCTAGACTTTGAGTTTTTTTGATCTTGCTCCTCTAGCTCTTTCAGTTTTGACGATAGGGTGTCAATTTTTGATCTCTCCTTGCTTCTCATGTGGGCACTTATTGCTATATATTTTCCTCTAGAGACTGCTTTAAATGTGTGTCAGAGATTCTGGTATGTTGTGTCTTCATTCTCGTTGGTTTTGAAGAACATCTTTATTTCTGCCTTCATTTCATTGTTTATCCAGTCTACATTCAAGAGCCAGTTGTTCAGTTTCTATGAAGCTGTGCAGTTCTGGGTTAGTTTTTGAATTCTGAGTTCTAACTTGATTGCACTGTGGTCTGAGAGACTGTTTGTTACGATTTCCATTCTTTTGCATTTGCTGAGGAGTGATTTACTCCCAATTATGTGGTCAATTTTAGAGTAGGTGTGATGTTGTGCTGAGAAGAATGTATATTCTGTGGATTTGGGGTGGAGAGTTCTGTAAATATCTATTAGGTTTGCTTGGTCCAGGTCTGAGTTCAAGTCCTGGATATCCTTGTTAATTTTCTGTCTGGTTGATCTGTCTAATAATGTCAATGGGGTGTTAAAGTCTCATTGATCCTTTTACCATTATGTAATGTCCTTCTTTGTCTCTTATGATCTTTGTTGCTTTAAAGTCTAATTTATCAGAGATGAGAATGTTTTAAGGTTATAATCTGTCTTTTTGATTTTTGAGAACTTTCACTTACCTGCCTCAGAATTGGTAAGGCCTGGGGACATATGTAATTAACCACACCCTTAATTATGCTGAAAGGAGTCAAACCTTGGCTGCACCTAGCATATAATTATAACAACTTACCAGGTTTTAAATTAAAGTTATAAATTGTTAGAAGTTGCTATTATAACATATAATTAAAACTACTGGAAATAGATTTATATGTAAGGTGTATAAGAACAGTAAAATGGGTTTTTAGTAAAAAATTTTAAGAAGGCATAGAAATGTACATTTCTGCCTAGGGTTGAAGGATTGTTTTGAATCAGATAAGATAAAGCTGATGGTTTAAATAAATAAGGAAATGACTGTAAAAATTAATCTTGCAAAAATTTCATGTGTGAACATATTGACTAAATGCAAAAGGATATTATATGGTTTATCTATGAATTGAACATTAAAATAAAGCCATAACAAGGCTCTCTTAATGCACTAACCTGCTCTTTAACAAAATTTATAAGGGACTATAACAAGTTTTTGCTTTTTAAAATTTCTGAGTCATCATTTTGGCAAAATAAATAACTTATGGTAATCTGGAATTCTATTTTATAACATCAAGTGTTTTAAACCTCTAAAGCATTTAAAAGGCTTCCCAAAATCAAACTTCAGTTTCAATATTGTCTTTCCTGATGCCTGGCTTTTGGATGCTACAGAGGGCCCCTAGAGTGTCAACAGGGGAGGTAAACAGGATTATTTGACATGTTTAATTACATGGAATTGCCAAAATGATGTTCAATCTTCTTTAGGTTATATTTCAGTGAATAACACTAATATATGTTCCCAAATTGTATGGGATTTCTAAATTTCTAATGTCTAAAGTATAAGCAATCAATCATAATTAAGGTTGTTATGTTAAGTTATTGTAAACCACAGTGAATACCAAACTTTGTCAATTGTGTTTCTGACTGTAACTATCCTGGACATTATGTTATTCACAGACAATTGGTGTCTTGTTTTGATCCTTTTCAAAGGATGGTCTATAATAAGCTGTAGGACCCTGACAAGTGCTCTCAAATACAGGTTTCTCATAACCTTGGAAATTTTGACATTGGAATAAAGAAGAAAAATGTACAAGACTCAGGAAGAGCACAAATGCTCCCTAATATAAAGCAAAACAAGAGCTAACTGGATGGATTGAACTAACACAAAACCTGAAGTAACCTTTTTGACTTTTGCTTGGAACATTGCTAATTCTTGTTTTGATTTTCAGAGTCAAGGAAACTTATTTTGAGCTATTTTCAGTCTTTAATAATTGAGAAAGTTATACTCCTGTCCTCCAGAATTTGGAAACTATCTGTGAGAATTTTTAACTTATGGCAATACAGTTGTTTGCATCCATGCAATAAAAATCCATTTTCCTTTGCAGCAAGTTGCAATTGGAGAAGCTGGTTGATTTACCAATGTTTGGACTGAAAGGATTTTCTTCTCTTTAAGGAGTCAAGGTTGACTTGCAGAGCTGATAAAAGCTCCTTGAGAAAATTGGCCTCATACCCATGTCTACACAGCTCTCATACAATGTTCTTCACCCGTGATGAGTTAAGAATGTCACTTACCAATAGGCCCAGGAACCACATGCTCTTGGGACCTCAAGAAGAAAAGAGTTTTCCAAACTCACAGGTATTTGAGGATATAAACCCATGTCTGGGCTCAGTTTTAAAAGGTCTTATTTGACATTCCTTGTGGAACAGAGTTTCACCAAACCAATCTAAGAAGCCTATGTAGAAATAATTATTTTTGTGGCATATTACGCAAATCATTAGGCCAAATATAAGACTAAAGTCTATTTTGAAAATAACACAGTACTAATATCATTTGTTTTCAAGAGAAATGAGAACTGGAGAGAGAGAAATTATGTTTCAATATTTATCATCTTTAAATTTTAGATTCATTAGTTGTTTTTAAGTTTTTGCCTACATTTTGGACTAATTGCTTGTCCCTGTGAACCAACCAGCTGTCTCTGGCTGCAGCTCAGAAAGAACAAAAGGGATAAGTGATGTCAAAATCTGGATCAATATTATAGTTCATGGCAGGTATCCTGCAAATCCTGCCAGATAATGGGCGTAAATGGGATGCCCATCACCCAGAGGTTTTCTGTCTGGGAAAGCAAGACCAAGGGAGCTAACCAAAGCCAAGTACCATGCACCCAAATCATAGAAAGCATTACTATAGTCAACTGTTATCTGGGCATGTCACCAAATATCCTTTTCTCTCCCTTGGAGGTGGAATAAATTCCACAGCTTTGCCTTAGCATTTTGTCTTTGACAAGGAGTCCATGCAACCCCGCTAAGACACATTTTTGCTACAAACTGAATTCCAAGCTTTGGTTCAAAGCCCTAGTGTAAAAAATCTAGATCTGAGGGATCCAGAGGAAGATGGTAACAAAAGTTAAAAGGCAAGCAAATGTAAGCATGACTAATTCCTGCTGTTTAAGACAAGCTTCCTGGTTCTTGGATAAAGGTCATGTTGGTATTCATGGCATAAATGAGGTCTAAGGAATTTAAAGGCTATTGACTGCAGGGGAGACTTGGTGCATGTGGGTAAGAGCATAGGTGCACCCTGTTAACATGGGTGAAAGTCACTTTGACTCCCATGGGTGGCACTGTGCTGTGGTTGGGGACTCAGGGATATAAGAACAAAGGAAAGAAAGAGGAACATCTCACTTTCCCTCACTCATATATACCAGGTATTTGCTAGGAAGAGAAAGGAACCAAGGATGCCTGCTCCACTCTTCCTAGATGAGTAGCCATCTAGGAAGAGGGGAGCAGCCATCTCGTCTTCAGTCTGTATCACTTTTGAATGCATCCTGCACCCCGGGACTCCTCTGAAAAAATGCCTTCTTTTTCCTTTTTCCTTCTTTGTCCTTTCTTCACTGATAGGTAATTGTGTCTCTGTACTACGAGACACTCCCCTCAGGTGCATCCTCCAAACTGGGAAGAGTTAATTTCCCAAATCTTAAGCTGCTTGTTTTAGGATTAGGCTCAGGGAAAAGGAACTCAAAAGCCTGACATACCAGCAAAATAGTTTTTTTTTTTTTTTTTTTTTTTTTTTTAAAGCATTTGGGCTTGTGGTCTCCCTCTCACTGTGAAAACCAGTAAAAGGCATCAGGATTTTTTAGCTGTCCTTACCCCACCCTTATTTCATTTTGATACACATTTTCTAATAACCTGACTTGTCTCTTCTCACCTTCAGGCCATCAAACTCCAAATGGTCATGCAATCAGAGCCTCAAACAATGGACCCTTCTACTGGGGACATTCAGATAGGCTTCTGAGGGAGCTCTGTCTGCCATTTTCCCAAAATAGTGCCCCCTGTCAGCAGGAAGCAGTTAACATTGATCTTCATCCTTTTCCTTATCCTTATTCTAACAGTAGTTAGATGTACTTCTTTATTGGGGGGAATGACAGATGCAGGAGGAAGATAAGGGGAAGGGTCCCCAGAGAACCTCAAGCTGGCCTGCACACTCGGAGAACAGGGTAAAGCCAAGGGAAGTTTATGCCATTGAACTTCCAGTCCAGCAGGGAGGAGCCTGGCCTCTTCAGTTCTTGTGTGGCAGCCTAGGATTCAATCTGTGAGGTGGGAGGCTTGTTAGCAGGACTTCATTTTACTTTGCTGAGCTTTTCTTTTTCTTTTTCCCCTTTTTGCACAATAAAATCCTGCCCTACTCACCCTTCAATGTGTCTGCATGCCTAAATTTTTCTGGTCGTGTGACAAGAACCTGGTTTTAGCTAAACTAAAGAACAAAATTCTGCAACAAAATGTTTGTCTTAGGTTTTTTCCACCCTCCAATTCTTTCTTGTATATTTGGAGTTCTTTTTATTGGTGAGAAGTTAAAGTATACTCCAGAAAATCAAAGTTGTTTTCCTCTAAGAAACAAATGAACAGATGACACTTGTAGAAAATGATATAAGTATTTATCTATTACAGTTAGGATGCCTCCGGGATCAATATATATGTCTAGTGGCAAAAGTCAAAATCCAGTTCTTTCCCTTTATGAAATCACTTTTGGATTTCCTTTTAAAATGTTTTTTATTTATTAGTCATGAACCATGAATGCCTTAGGAAGGAAGAGGTCCTGTTATTCCCTGGGGTAAAAGGGCTCTGGGAGATGAGTGATATATTATGTAAGCTATCCAAGGACAGTCAGTTGCTATTGAAATGTGCTAAATAATGCCCTGAAGACTGTATAAATTAGTGTCTTTTCTACAGAATTCAGTGTACTTTTGTATTGGTTTAATATAGCTTTGGGAGGTGGACAAGCTGCCCCATTTTCAATATGTAGACGTTAGTATCTGTTAAAGAGAAGATGAAACATCCTTGTGTAGTCATTTAGTACACATTCATGTTCCATTAATGTTATTGAAAATTAAACATTTTTAACCCCAAAAATAGGAGTTTGTTTAATGGCATTGCAACTTTTTAAGCACACAGAGATGCTTTTATTTAGAACATTAGTTGTTTGTTTCTTCTTGAGTGCCTGGTCTGATGAGTTGAAAAGGTTTTCCAAAGGACTGGGAACAGATCTCAACAACAGCTTCCAAATCTTTTTCAAATCTCCTAATAGTGTTGCATACAAAAAAATTAGGTATCCCTGGATCCTATTCATAGCCTTGCTTTATTTTACCAGTAATTGGGAGGAGATCATATGAAATGCTGTCAACATTAGCAGAACCAATATATCATTGTAGAATAGGCTTATGACCTTGGTAAACTTTTCTTGGCAGCCCAAAATTCTAAAATATCTGCCAGATTTCAGGTCTATTGACGGTTCCAAATGTTTTCATTAGGTCACCATAGAACTCTGGGTGCTGTTCCTTGAATGAAGCCACAGGACTCATATTTGGAATTACACACAGAATGTTGGAGCTGGAAGGGGCCTTAGAAATTGTCTAGTCTGGCCCTCATATTACTGATGAAGCAATGGAGGTATAGTTGGGTTAAGTAAATTGCTCTAGGTCACAAAACCAGTTAGTGGCAAAACCAGGGCTCATTAATCAGTTCCTCTGAGCTACAACTGCCTCTTACCAATGTTTGTTCCACTGTAAAATTCATTCAACTTTGCCAAACAGATGGAAGCAAAAGAAATGGTGAACAAGTGGAAATAGACCAAGCAGTGAGACATATTTATTCTTTACTATTCTCACTCAGAACATAGCTTTAAAAGCATTTTGTTTTTGTTGTTGTTGTTGTTGTTGACTTTTTTTGTGTGTGTGTGTGTGTTCTTTTATAATCCTTGATTTACTTAAAATCCACTCTTCAGTACTTTTTTCGGATTAATTTTAATGAGGTATAATTTTCATATAGTAAAATGCACAGATGTTAAGAGCCTGTATTTTTCAAATAAATATATACACCAATGAATCAATCAGCCAAATCAAGATATAGAATATTCCCATTACTACAGAAAATTCCCCTGTGTGTTTTTGCAGTCAATTCACACTCCTTATGTCCACCAGAGGAACCTACTATTTTGATTTATATCATTATAGATTCTTTTTGCCTGTCTTAGAATTTTGCCTAAATGAAATAATGTAGCATGTACTCTTTTGTGGCTGGTTTCTGCTCAAAAAAATGTTTTGAGAGTCTTCAATTTGCAGTTATATCAGCAGTTCATTCATTTTTATTGCTATGCAATATTTCTACCACCACTTGTTTATCAGTTCTCAAAACTTAGTTATAGGCAGTTCATTGAGTAGTTACTGTTCCATGATTAAATTATTTTACTTTGATGGACGTTGAAACCCCCAACTCTATTGTAATAAAGTTAAAATGAACATCTTTGTATACATAGCATTTTCATTTTGTTAATATATCCTCTTACTTTCCCCTAGTAATTACTAGAGAAAAAAAGCAAATATGATAAGTATCTGGTCAAATTTATGGGCTTTCATTTCCTGAAAAACTAACATTTGATTTTCTTACACATTCCAGAATTGTGTGTAGACTCTGGCTATACTAACTAGATGAGATGCTAAAATCCTAAAATGTTCATCTTCCAATTTTTTCCAGCCTGGAGTCTGTCTTTGGATCAGCAATAATTGCCTGGACAGCTATAATGGCTTCATTAGCTTTTGTTTGTGTTCTGTGTGTGTGCATGTGTGCGTGTGTGTGTGTTTTGCAGTGATAGAAAAAATGTGTTTCCTGTGTCAATATCTAAATGTGCTTATCCAAACTTAACTGCTTCGGATGTAAACACTTGTGATCTAAAATTCAAATTACATTAGGGATTCTGTGTAATCATTGGAGCAACAAAACTGAAGTTTAATCAAAACCATTAAACTAGCTTCAAATCAGGAGTATTTACATCGAAATATATTTTTAAAGCTTCATAGTCCACATTTTTGTATTAATAGGCATCAAGAATATTTTTAGTACTATATTCTTATGCAAAACTTCCACCTAAACCAAAGCCATTCAATGACTATTGATCTGTGATGCCAAAGCAACAATTAACATCTTGGATGTATTTTTTGAAGAACTTTTCCAGTCACTGTTGTATATGTGTATATGTGTTTTAAATATCTTTGGTTTCAGTCTTGTAGTGCCCGAGATTCTAGTCTTTAAGATAAACAATATGATTTCTAGCTTCTGTTTCATCTTTGCAGTTATATTCAGCAGTGTTTTGAAATATATAAAATGCTTCCTCAGATTTAATGGTATCTTTATGCTAGGCTATGCCAGTCCCCACTTGTAAAAATGCTGCCAAAGCTAGAGTCTGTCTACCTGATTTTTTTTCTCTTTAGGTTCAGAGGTACATGTGCAGGTTTGTTACATGGGTGAATTATGTCTTATAAGAGTTTGGTGTGCAGATTATTTTGTCACTCAGGTGATGAGCATAGTACCTGACAGAGAGTTTTTCAATCCTCACCCTCCTTCCAACCTCTACTCTTCAGTAGGCCCGAGTGTCTACTGACTCAATCTTTGTATCTATGTGTACTCAATTTTTAGTTCCTACTTATAAATGAAAACACGTAGTATTTGGATTTCTGTTCTTGTGTTTATTTGCAAAGAAAAATGACCTCCGGCTTCATCCATGTTGCTGTAAAGAACATGATTCTATGCTTTTTATGACTGCATAGTATCCCGTGGTGTATATGTACCACATTTTCTTTATCTAATCCCCTGTTGATGAGCAGTTAGGTTGATTCCATGTCTTTGCTATTTCAAATAGTGCTGTTATGAACATACATGCGCATATGTCGTTATGGCAGAATTATTTATATTCCTTTGGCCATATATCCAGTAATGAGGTTGCCATATTGAATGGTAGTTCTAAGTTCTTTGTGAAATCTTCAGACTCCTTATCACATCAGCCGAACTAATTTACATTCCCACCAACAGTATATAACCATTCCCTTTTCTCCACAATCTTGCTAGTTTAATAACAGTTATTCTGACAGGTGTGAGATTGTATTTCACTGTGGTTTGATTGGCATTTCTCTTACGATTAGTGATGTTGAATATTTTTTCATATGCTTGTTGGCTATATGTATGTCTTCTTTTGAGAAGTGTCTGTTCATGTCCTTTGCCCATTTTAAATGAGATTATTTGATTTTGCTTGCTGATTTGTTTAAGTTCCTTATAGAATCTGGATATTAGGCCTTTGTCAGATGCATAGTTTGCAAATATTTTCTCCCCTTCTATAGTTTGTCCCTTTACTCTGTTGATAGTTCCTTTGGCTGTACAGAAGCTTTTTTTTTCTTTTTTATAGTTCTGCTTATGTGATGGATGAATTGCATTTATTGATTTATGTATGTTAAACCTACCTTGCATCCCAGGAATAAAGCCTACTTGATTGCAGTGGATTAGCTGTTTGGTATGCTGCTGCATTCAGTTTGCTAGTATTTTTTTGTTGTTGTTGTTGAGGATTTTGCATATATGTTTGTTAGGAATACTGGCTTGAAGTTTTATTTTTTCATTGTGTCTCTGCTAGGTTTTGATATCAGGCTCATAGAATGAGTCAGGGATGAATCCCTCCTCCTTACTTTTTTGGAATAGTTTCAGTAGGACTTCTATCAGCTTGTCTCTATATGTCTGGTAGAAATCAGCTGTGAATTCATCTGCCAGGGCTTTTTCTGGTCGGTAGGCTTTATATTCCTGATTCAATTTAAGAACTTGTTACTGGTCAGTTTAATGTTTCAGTTTCTTTATGGTTCAATCCAGAGGTTGTTTGTTTCAAGGAATTTATCATTTTCTTCTAGCTTTTCAAGTTTGTGTTCATAGAGGTGTTCATAATAGTCTCTGATGGTTTCTTTTATTTCTGTGGGGTCTCTGATAAAGACTCCTTTATTATTTCTTATTGTGTTTACTGGAATCTTGTCCCTTTTTCCTTTATTAGTCAAGCCTAAAAGACCCAACTATTGGTTTTATTAATCTTTTATATGTTTTTTTGCATCTCAATTCTATTCAGTTCAGCTCTGATTTTGCTTTTCTCCTGCTAGCTTTGGTGTTGATTTGCTCTTGTTTTTATAGTTCTTCTATGTTGTTAATTTGAGATTATTCTAACTTTTTTATGTAGACATTTAGCACTATTACTTTCTCTTGACACTGCTTTAGTGTAAGAGACTCTGATATGCTGTATTTTTACTTTCATGAGTTTCAAAAAATTTCTTGGTCCTGCCCCAATTTTATTGTTTACCCCAAAGTTATTCAGAAGCATGTGTTAAATTTCCATGTAATTCTGTGGTTTTTGAGAGATCTTGGTATGATTCTACTTTTATTATGCTGTGATCTGATGTGTCACTGCATATAATTGGTATAATTTCAGGTTTTTGGAATTTGTTAAGAATTGCTTTATGGCCAAGAGTGTGTTCAACTTTAGTGTATGTGCCATGTGCAGATGAGAAGGATATTTATTCTGCTGTTGTTGAGGGGAGTGTTCCATAGTTGTCTGTTAGGTCTATTTGGTCATGCCAAGTTTAGGTCCTGAATATCTTTGTTTTTTGCCTAAACGATCTATGTAATATTGTCAGTGGAGTGTTAAAGTCTCCTAATATTATTGTATGGTTATCTAGTCTCTTCATAAGTCTCTAAGAACTTGTTTTATGGATCTGGTGTTCCAGTGTTTGGTGTGTATGTATTTAGGATAGTTAAGTCTTCTTATTGAATTGAACCCTTTATCACTGTATAATGCTTCTTTGTCTTTTCTGATCATTGTTTCTTTAAAATTTGTTTTGTATGAAGAATAGCAACTCTTGTTTTTTTATGTTTTCAATTTCTTTGATAGATTTTTCTCCATCCTTTTACTTTGAGCCTATGTTTGTCAGTGCATGTGACAGGGTTTTCTTGAAGATAGCATAAAATTGAGTCTTCCTTATTCATCCAACTTGCTACTCTTTATCTGTTAATAAACAGCCAATTTATAATAAAGGTTAATATTGATATGTGTGGATTTGATCCTGTCATTGTGTTGTTATGACAACTTAATTGTGTAGTTACTTTATACTGTCAATGGATTATGTACTTAAGTATTTTCTTGTGGTGGCCAGTAATGATCTTCATTTCCATGATTAGCACTCCATTTAGGACCTCTTATAACACAGGTTTAGTGTTTAAAAAAAAAATTCCCTTAGCATTTTCCTGTCTGAAAAGGATTTTGTTTCTCCTTTGCTATGAAGAGTAGTTTGGCTGGACATGAAATTCTTAGTTGGAAAATCTTTTATTTAAAAATGCCAAATTTAGAGTAGGAAAATGAGATGGCCAACTACAAGCAGCTAGTGTGTACTGTTCTCATGGAGAGGAACAGAAGGGGTTAGTAAATATAGCACCTTCAACTGAAGCATCCAGCTACTCACATTGGGATTAATCGAGGAAACAATCTGACCCAAAGATAATGAAGAAAAGCAAGAGAGGACAATGGCCCATCTAGGATGCCAGCACTAAGGGAACCTCCCTCACCCAGGGAAGTGGTGAGTGAATGTGCAACCCCGGAAACTCATGCTTCTCCCATGGTCTTTGCAACCTTCAGATCAGGAGATCCTCTCATTCATGAGCCCACTCAACCAGGGCCCCCAGTCTAACACACAGAGCTATGTGGAGTCTCGACAGAGCAGCCACTCAGGCATATGCAGAGCCCAAGGAGCTTTAGATACTTGTGGTTTCTTGGCATCCTGGCAAAAACAGATGCAACTCCAGCAAAGCAGGAGATTAAACCCCCATACATACCCCTAGCAAAAAGGCTATATCCAGGGGGCTAAGCAGCATCAGTCTGCAGTCCCTACTTCCATGGCACCTTACAAGATAAGACCCACTGTCCTGGAATTTCAGTCAGCCACCAGTAGCCGCATTACATCTCCCTGAGATGGAGCTCCCAGAGGGATAGGTGGACCACCATCTTTGCTGTTTGTGTGACTTAGCCATTCCAACCTTCACATTTAGGAGAGTACAAGCTGACTGGGGGCAGAGGTGGTATGTCAATACAGCACAGCTGCTGTACCAAATCATGGCCAGGCTAAACAGGTCCCTGATCCCTTTACTCCTCACTGGGTGGTACTTCCCAACTGGGGCCTCCAGCCACCTACATCAATGTCCTCCTGCCTAAAGAGATATGAAACCTCCCTGGGACAGAGCTCCTGGGGTGTTACAGGGTGGGCTGCCATCTTTGCTGTTTGTGTAACTTAGCCATTCCAGCCTTTGGGTTTTGGAAAGTCCAAGCTAACTGGGGGCAGAGGGAGTAACCCAGCACAGCACAGCTGCTCTGTGAAAATGTGGCCAGACTACTTTTTAAAGCAGGTCTCTGATCCCATTCATCATCACTGGGTGGAGCCTCCCAACTGAGAGTACAACCACCTCCTTAAAGGTGCATTTGGGCTGGCAATATGTCCATACCTCTCTGGGATTGAGCTCCCAAAAAGAGAGTCAGGCTGCCATCTTTGCTGTTTCATAGCCTTCGCTGGTAACAGCTCCAGGTATTTGACAATCTGAGGCAAGTAGAGACTGGATCAGAGCCCCAGCATACTACAGTAGCCCTACAGAAAAGTGGTCAGACTGTTACCTGTGTGCCCATTCCCATATCTCCTAACCAGGCAGGTCCTCCAGGCCTGGGCTCTAGCCACCTCTGACCAGAGCTATCAAGCCAGTAGCGGCTTGGTAATTCCCTATACACAGCCTCCAGGGGCAACTGAAAACCTCTCTGTCCACTGCCTGTGCAGAGAAACTGTTTTTGTTAACCTCAGACTAATGAAGGAGCAAAGACCTTATAAGTGCTTTATCCACACCTCCAGCAAGCTGCAGTTGACCCAAGTAGAAGAGGCCCATCCATCTTTCATGGGTCCTATACACCTCCGCTGACCATCACCAGCCAGGAACCCCTGGCTGGAACTCTCCATCCTGAGTTGATTTCACTGAGTGATTGCTGACCCACATCATCTGGGTTGGAGCTCTGAGGAGACAAGCAAAGTGGTGGGACAGCAAGCCCGCTGATGTGGATCCCAGAGAGTTTGGTGTGGAGCCACATCTTTAGCAGGGTGTGGAGCCACATCTTTAGCAGAGTGTGACCAGCGATGGCCAACCCTCTAGGCTCCACTTCCTCCCATAAGAGAGGTTAGCCCTAGGGGAACTGTTGGACTTGATCTCTGAAGGGTGGTCTTGCACATCAATGGGGCTGGTCGAACCTGAGCACTCCATGGTCCACTGGCATCTCCCAAGGCCCAGCCTGGCCATGCCCACTTACAGGGAAGTTCTAGGTGCCCTAGGGATGCACAGCATAGTTTCTATGCTAGCAGACTGTGCTTGGCCAATGGAGAGATCCAGTGTGATAGCTCTTATGGCCACGTACCAGCTCACACCTTCCCTTCTCATACTGCAGCTTCCCCTGAGCCCACTGCAAGTCCCCACATCACTTTGCTGTTATGTACCTGTAGAGACAGGTTTTGATTTTCTTGCCCTGACAGCATGTGGGAGTGCAGTATACTGCCCCACCTCTGATGACCACCTTTGCAGATGAAGTCTTGGAGGTCACAGAGCCAGCAAACCCTGCTTCCACCAGTGCACTGCCCTTGTCCTAATGCTAGGCAGAGGACAGGAGATTCTCCCACACCCTGAGCAATCACTTCCACTTTTTGAGCACAGAGGCACCTAAACTTGCACCAGGCAGCACCCCACTCCAAGCCAACGCCACCTCCAGTGCAACAGCACACAGTCTCCAGCAGAGGTCCTCCTGCTCCTGAATGCCCATGGGAGGAAAGCACCTCTACATCCAATAGCACCCTGCTGTATTTGCCACACCTCATTCCCCACTAGTGTAGTGGATTCTCAACCTTGAGGATCCAGAGAATAAAGTTGGGCCCAATACAGGTTCTCCAGAATTACAGCATGCAGTCCAGGAGTTGGGAGTGGAATGTTAAAACCTTCCCCCAAATGAAGCCAGTCTACTGAATCCCTCAAAGTCATCAAATAGGATAACAGAAAAAAAAAAATCCAAGGTCAGCAGCCTCAAAGATTGAAGGTAGGTAAGCCTACAAAGATGAGAAAAAATCAGTGCCAGAACTCTGAAAACTCAAAAAGCCAGAGTGCCTTCTTTCCTCCAAATGACTGCATCACCTCTTCACTAAGGTTTTGGAACAAGGATGAGGCTGAAAATGGCTGAAATGACAGCAGTAGAATTCAGGATAGGGGTAGATCACTGAGTTACAGGAATATGTGGTAATCCAATTCAAGGAAACTAAAAATCATGATAAAACATTGCAGGAACTGACAGACAAAATAGCAAATACAGAGAAGAACATAACTGACCTTATAGAGCTGAAAATCATACTACAGAAATTTCATAATGCAATCACAAGTATTAATAGCAGAATGGACAAAGCAGAGAAAAGAATCTCAGAGCTTAAAGACTGGCTTTCTTCAATAAGACAGGCAGACAAGAATAGAGAAAAAAGAATAAAAAGCAATGAACAAAACCTATGAGAAATATGGGATTACATAAGGAGATTAAATCTATGACTGACTTGTGTACATGAAAGAGATAGGAAAAATGGAAACAACTTGTAAAACATATTTCAGTGTATTTTCCAGTAGAGTTTTCCCAGCTTAACTACAAAGGCTAACATTCAAATTCAGAAAATGCAGAGAACCCCAGCAAGATACTTCACAAGAAGATCATCCCCAAGACACATAATCATCAGATTCTCCAAGGTCAAAATGAAAGAAAAAATGTTAAAGAAAGCTAGAGAGAAAGACCAGGTCATACACAAAGGTAAGTCCATCAGACTAACAGAAGACCTCTCCACAGAAACCCTACAAGACAGAAGAGACTGGAGACCAATATTCAACATTCTTAAAAAAAATAAATTCTAACCATGGAAATTGAACAACCTGCTACTGAATGACTCTTGGATAAACAAAGAAATTAAGGCAGAAATCAAGAAATTCTTAAAACTGATGAGAACAAAGAGACAATGTATAGAATCTCTGGGACACAGATAAGACAGTGTTAAGGAGGAAATTTATAGCAATAAATGCTCACATCAAATAGAAATATCTCAAGTTAACAACCTAACATCACAACTAAAAGACCTAAAGAACCAAGAACAAACAAATCCTAAAGCTAGCAGAAGACAAAAAAGAACAAAAATCAGAGCTGAACTGAAGAAGATTGAGACACCAGAAACCATTCAAAAGATCAACAAATCTAGGAGCTGTTTTTTGAAAATATTAATACAATAGATAGACCATGAGCTAGACTAATAAAGAAGAGAGAAAATTCTAATAAACACAATCAGAAATGCCAAGGGAGATATTACCACTGACCCCACAGAAATACAACAATCGGAAAATGTTATGAACACTTCTATGCACATAAACTAGAAAATCTAGAAGAAATTGATATATTTCTGCTCACATACACCTTCCCAAGACTGAACAAGGAAAAAATTGAACCCCTGAACAGACCAATAACAAACTGTGAAATTGAAGTAGTAATAAGTGGCCCACCAGCCAAAAAAAAGCCCAGTACTAGATAGATTTATAGCTGCATTCTACCAGATGTACAGTGAAGAGTTGGTACTATTCCTACTGAAACTATTCCAAAAAATTGAGGAGGAGTGACTCTTCCCTAACTCATTCTATGAGGCCAATATCATCTTGATACCCAAACCTGTCAAACATACAACAATAACAAAAAAATCTTCAGGCCAATATCCTTGATAAACATCAATGCAAAAATCCTCAACAAATCCCTGGGAAGCCAAATTCAACAGCACATCAAAAAGCTTATCCATCAGGATCAAGTAGGCTCTATCCTGGGGATGCAATGTTGGTTCAACATACACAAATCAGTAAATGTGATTCATTACATAAATAGAACTAAAGACTAAAAAACCACATGATCATTTCAATAGATGCAGAAAAGGCTTTTGATAAAATTCAACATCCATTCTTATTTTAAAAACTCTCAATAAACTAGGATTGAAAGAACATGCCTCAAAATAGTAAGAGACATATATGACAAACCCACAGCCAACATCATACTGAATGGGCAACAGCTGGAACCATTCCCCTTGAAAACTGGTACAAGACAAGGATGCCCTCTCTCACTATTCCTATTCAACATGTTATTGGAAGTCCCGGCCAGGGCAGTCAGCAAGATAAAGAAATAAAGGGCATCCAAATAAGAAGAGAGGGAGTCAAACTATCTTTGTTTGCAGAAGACATAGTCCAATGTTTAGAAAACCCCATTGTATCAGCCAAAAAGCTTCATAAGCTGATAAACAACTTCAGCAAATTCTCAGGATACAAAATCAATGTGCAAGAATTAATAGCATTTCTATACATTAACAACAGTCAAGCCAAGAGCCAAATTAGAAACAAATTCTGATATACAACTGCCACAAAAAATAAAATACCTAGAAATACAGCTAACTTTGGAAGTGAAAGATCTCTACAAGAGCACTCAAAACACTGCTCAAAGATATCAGACATAGCACAAGCAAATGGAAAAACATTTCATTCTCTTGGATAGGAAGAATGAGTGTCATTAAAATGGCCATACTGCCCAAAGCAATTTATAGATTTAATGCTATTTCTACTAAATTGCTGTTCAGGTTCTGCAAAAAAAATGGGAAAAAAATCTATTTTAAAATTCGTATGGAACCAGAAAAGAGTCAGAAGAACTAAGGCAATAAGCTAAGTAATGATAACAAAGCTGGAGGCATTATGTTCCCCAACTTGATACTGCAGGGCTACAATAACCAGAACAGCATGCTACTGGTATAGGAACAGACATATAGACCAATGGAACAGCATGGAGAACCCATAAATATGACTGCACACTTTCAACTATTGGATCTTTGATTAACCTGACAAAAACAAACAGTGGGGAAAGGATTTCCTATTCAATAAATGGTAATGGGATAACTGGCTAGCCATATGTAGATTAAAACTGGAGCCCTTCTTTACACCATATGCAAAAATTAACTTGAAATTAAAGACTTAAATGTAAAATCCCAAACTATAAAAACCCTGGAAGACAACCTAGGCAATACCATTCAAGGCATAGGCACTGGCAAAGATTTCATGACAAAGATGCCAAAAGCAATTGCAACAAAAGCAAAAATTGACACAAAGGGTATCATTAAACTAAAGAGCTTATGCACAGCAACAGAAACTGTCAACAGAGTAAACAGACAACCTAGAGAAAGTGAGAAAATTTTTGCAAACTATGCATCTGATAAAGGTCCGGTATCTAGTGTCTATATGGAAATTAAACAAATTTACAAGAAAAAAAATCTCATTAAAAAGTGGGCAAAGAACATTAATGGACATTTTTCAAAAGAAGACATACATGTGGTCAACAATCATAAAAAAAATCTATGTGGAAATTAAACAAATTTACAAGAAAAAATCTCATTAAAAAGTGGGCAAAGAACACTAACGGACATTTTTCAAAAGAAGACATACATGTGGTCAACAATCATATAAAAAGAAGCTCAACATCACTGATCATTAGAGAAATACAAATCAAATCCACAGTGAGATTCCATCTCATGCCAATCATCTCACAGAATGACTATTATTAAAAAGTCAAAAAATAACAGATGCTGGGAGGTTGTGGAGAAAAAGGAATGCTTATACACTGTTTGTGGGAGTGTAAATTAGTTCAGTCATTATGGAAAACAGTGAGGTGAGTCCTCAAAGCCCTAAAGACAGAAATACCATTTGACCTAGCAATCCTATGACTAGGTATATGCCAAAAATAATGTAAATTATTCTGTTGTAAAGACACATGCATGCATATGTTCATTGCATGAACAATATCAAAGACATGGACTCAACCTAAATTTCCATCAGTGATAGACTGGATAAAGAAAATGTGGTACATATACAACATGGAATACTATGTAGCCATAAAAAGAATGAGATCATGTCCTTTGCACAGACATGGATGGACAAATTAATGGAGGAACAGAAAACCAAATACCACATGTTCTCACTTATAAGTGGGAGCTAAATGATGAGAACATATGGATACACAGAAGGGAACAAAATACATTGGGGCCCTTTGGAGGGTGAAAGGTGAGAGGAGGTAGAGGATCAGGAAAAAAGCTATTGACCTAATACCTGGGTGATGAAATTAACCTGTACAACAAACCCCCATGACTCATGTTTACCTATGTAACAAACCTTTACATGTGTCCCTGAACCTAAAATAAAAGTTTTAAAAATGCTTAAGATAGGCCCCTAATCTCTTCTGGCTTTTAGCATTTCTTTTATTATTATTATTATTATTTTATTATATTTTAAGTTCTGGGGTACATGTGCAGATCATGCAGGATTGTTCCATAGGTATATACATGCCATAGTGGTTTGCTGCATCTATCCCTCCGTCATCCACATGGGGTATTTCTCCTAATGTTATCCCTCCCTAACCCTCACACCCCCTACTTTCTATCCCCTAGCTCCCCCACCCCTCAACAGGTCCCGGTGTGTGATGTTCCCCTCCCTGTATCCCTGTGTTCTCATTGTTCAACACCCAATTATGAGTGAGAACATGTGGTGTTTGGTTTTCTGTCCTTGTGTCAGTTTGCTGAGAATGATGGTTTCCAGCTTCATCCATGTCCCTGCAAAGGATATGAACTCATCCTTTTTTATGGCTGTATAGTATTCCATGGTGTATTTGTGCCACATTTTCTTTATCCAATCTATCACCGATGGGGATTTGGGTTCGTTCCAAGTCTTTGCTATTGTAAACAGTGCTGCAATGAACATATGTGTGCATGTGTCTTTATAGTAGAAATATTTATAATCCTTTGGGTATACCTGATGCTTCTGCCTCATAGCTCTTAATATTCTTTCCTTCATCTTCACTTTAGATGACCTAACGACTATGTTCTGAAGTGATGATCTTTTTGCAATGAATTTCCCAGGTGTTCTTTGTGCTGCTTATATTTTGATGAGTAGATCTCTAGCAAGGCTGGGGAAGTTTTTCTTGATTATTACCTCAAATATATTTTCCAAACTTTTAGATTTCTCTGTTTTGGAAACATCAAATTATTTTTAGGTTTGGTAGTTTAACATCCCAAACTTCTGGAGTCTATGCTCATTTTTTAAAATTCTTTTTTCTTTGTCTTTGTTAGATTGGTTAATTTAAAAACCTTGTCTTTGAGCTCTGAAGTTCTTCCTTCTTCTTGTTTGATTCTGTTGCTCATACCTTCCAGTGCATATTGCATTTCTCTAAGTGTGTCCTTTATTTCCAGGAGTTGTAATTGTTATTTATTAATGCAATCTACCTTATTGGGAATTTTTTCATTCATATCCTGTATCACTTTTTTGATTTTTTTAAGTTGGACTTTCTTTAAGTTGACCCTCTGAATTCTGTTTCTGGCAATTCAGAGATTTTATCTTGGTTTCAATCCATTGCTAGTGAGCTAGTATGATTTTTGTGGGGTGTTAAACAACCTTGTTTTGTCATGTTACCACAGTTGTTTTTCTGGTTTCTTGTAATTTGGGTAAACAGTGTCAGAGGGAAGATCTGGGGTTCAAGGGCTGCTGTTCAGATTAAGGGTGATCACTTGTGTTACTTTCCCCCTTCTCCTAGGGATGGGGCTTCTTGACAGCCAAACTGCAGTGATTGTTATTTCTCTTCTGGATCCAGCCACCCAGGGTGCTACCAGTCTCCAGACTGACACTGGGGAGTGGCTGCAAACAGTCCTGTCATGCGTCTTCAGATCTCTCAGCCATATATTAGCACCTGCTCTGGTAGAGGTAGCAGGGGAGTAAGGACTCTGTGAGGGTTCTTGGTTGTATTTTTGTTAAGTGTGATAGTTTTGTATTGGTTGGCTTTCAGCAAGGAGTTAATGCTTTTAAGAGCACTTCAGCTGCCATAATATAGAGAGGATACAAAGTTGCCTAGGCTCAGGCAGTGGGTGGGGCCATAGAGCTTCGAAGAGATTATGTTCTTTGTCTTTGACTACTAAGGCAGTTGGGGGGTAGGATTAGGTA
Source organism: Sapajus apella (assembly GCF_009761245.1). Lineage (NCBI taxonomy): Eukaryota > Metazoa > Chordata > Mammalia > Primates > Cebidae > Sapajus > Sapajus apella. The sequence goes on along the minus strand of NW_022436941.1, from coordinate 89,442,828 downwards.
TGTCTTAGCCCAGACTCTCCTTGGGCAGTGCTTGCTGGGGCTGCTGTGGGGGATGTTGGTGTGTTTCCCAGGCCAATGAAGTTATGTTCTCAGCAGGACTATGGCTACCTCTGCCCTGTCACACAGGTTACAGAGAAGTGGTAGAACTCTGGCAGCCACAGGCCTCACTCAGCTCCCACACAGCCTACAACCTGAAAGGCAGGTCTTACTTTCACCATGCGCTCTCAACAGCACTGAGTTTATTTCCAGGCAGCTGGGTAGCAGGGCTGAGAACTTGCCCAGGTTACAAGCCTTGCAGCTTAGAAAGACAGCAGACTCAAGAGTTCCTTGGCTTGTCCAAAGGAGGCTGCAGTGCAAATCCACCTCCCTCAAAGCGTCTATGGATTCAGTCGGCTTTCCTGGTATGTTCCTATGGTAGTTCTTGGAGCAAAATTTCAAGATGTGAGCCTCCACATGCTGCTATGTCCATTTGAGTGGGAGCTGCAAGTTAGTCCTGCCTCCTATCTGCCATTTTTTTTTCCTTTCTCCTCTGTATTATGAAATTTTTATAATGAGTTATTCAGCTCTATCAAATCAGTTTGTTTCTTTCTTAAAATGGCTATTTTGTCTTTCAGCTGTCCTATCATTTTATGGGATTGCTTAGATTTCTTGAATTGGTTTTCAACTTTCTTTATGGCTATGCAAATTCTGAATTCTATGTTTGTCATTGCAGATATTTCAGTCTGGTTAAGAACCATTGCTGGGGAGCTAGTGTGGTTGCTTCAAAGTAAGAAGACACCCTAGCTTTTTGATTACCAGAGTTCTTGCACTGTGTTGACCTGATTTTTAAAACACTGATGGCATGAGCAAAATCCACTTCTTATAACTTTCTACATCATTTTGTATTCAGTAATTTCCCAATTAATAATAATAATATTAATATTACATTTATTAAGCTCAGTAATTTCTTCATTAATAATATTAATATTGCATTTATTAAGAAGTCAGTATTTTGTCAGGTAACCTACTAAATACCTTAGTGATATCTTCCTGAGAACCTTAGTCTTATAGGTGAGAAAACTGAGGAGTAAAAAACTAACGAGTTTGCTCAAGGTCTCATAGGTGGATGTTGAACAATGAGAACACATGGACACAGGGAGGGGAGCATCAACATTGGGGTCTGTCAGGGGGAAATAGGGGAGGGACATCAGGGGGTGGGGAGTTGGGGAGAGATAGCATGGAGGGAAATGCCAGATATAGGTGATGGGAGGAAGGCAGTAAATTACACTGCCATGTGTGTACCTATACAACAATCTTGCATGTCCTTCACGTATACCCCAAAACCTAAAATGCAATTAAAAAATAATAAATAAATAAATAATAAAAAGAAAAAGAAAAAGGAAAAAAAAAGAAAAAAAATTAACGAGTTTGCTCAAGGTCACCTATTTAGTAAGTTGCAGATCTCAGACTAACCCATACTGTTTGGTTCTAAACCCATCTGAATAACAACCTTACTGTATTTTTTATTAAATAGTAGATTTTCAGAGTACTAAATTGTCTTTCAATACCTACAAAAGCTTAGAATTCCCTATAGAGGTCCACTGCCCCTAGTAAACGTTTTCATGTCCAAAGGCTAAGTAATAACGTAACTTTGAAGACCTTTATTATATATAGTTACACTTTCTCAGAAATGCATCTTAATTGCTTTAAGTTTGAATATTGGTTTTAATTAAACACACATGTACACATATACACACACCTAGCAATATCTTTTACTCTTTACTTAGTAAAACTGAGTACATACTAATTTCAAATTAGAGATTATCCAGATGTTTATTAGAATGCAAAATAATTATCAAAGTGTGATACCATTTTAAAAATAAATATTTGGTGTTATTTTATCAACAGGTATAGTTTTTTAACTGTTTACTTTCAGACCTTGCAATCAAACTGTTCAAAATCTGTCTCTTGGGAACTGTTTAGTTGGTTTATTTTATATTCCTTAAATTTATAGATTTCATCCAGGTCTCTTAATATTTTCATTGTTCACAACTTAAAAAAATTTAGGATGTAACTACTTTGCAGATGGCTTCATCATTACAGTGTTCCTTCCATAGACTACTGTAATTTAGGATCTCTCAGAGGGTTATTGAATGAGCCCCTCTTATTTGCAGTATTTGTAACCCACTAGGCTAACTACATCAATTTCTAAGACACTGAAGAAGATTGTAGAAATTTATTTTGTTTTAAATCTATGATACTTTGAGGCATGCTTGAAATACATTTTTACTGAGTTAAAAGAAATTGTACTCAGTTATTTTAAAATATCAGCTTTGAGATGAACAATTAAATATCAAAATTATTCTAATGGAGGAGATCAGTCAGGGTGGTGGGAAAAATTATAAGAAAGATGCAAACCTTCTTGGAAGGCTGGAAGATTTTGCAAAAGCCTTGGGAGAGAATTATGGCTGAAGGCAGCCTAATCCTCTTACTGCGAACTAATAGAAAAGAGCAGATAACAAGGGAATGTAGAGGAATTTATCTAAGCGGCTTGTTTACTCATGTTGTCCTAAGAGCAACCCTTGATTAGCTGCACGCAAAACTGCTGTCCACTCAGGGGGCTGGCAATGTTAATTACCCACTAATGGTGTTTACTGAAGACCTTTGTCATTAAATCTGTACTAAATAAATGTGGAGCATCTCTGGCATATTGAGGATCTGTGCCCAGACTCCCTCATCGGGTCTGTGAGCCATCGGGTCCCCTGGCTGCACATGCACAGCCAAAGGATCTGTGTCTGCGTACTTCTGTCATCTGTCACTCAGACAGAGTCTGCCAGTCAGACTCGAAATTCTAAAAGTGTATTTAGAACATATGGACACAGGAAGGGGAACATCACACACTGGGGCCTGGGGGGTGGGGGACTAGGGGAAGAATAGCAGGGATGGGGGCATTGGGGAGACATAGCATTAGGAGAAATACCTAATGGAGGTGATGGGGTGAAGGATGCAGCAAACCACTACCATGGCATGTGTATAACTACGTAACAAACCTGCATGATCTGCTCATGTACCCCAGAACTTAAAGTATAATAATAATAATAATAAAACATACTTGTATTTGTATATCAAATTTGCTTATACTCACTTTTACAGCCAGCAAATAGTTCCCCCAAAGACTAACCAAATTTAGGTCAATTTGGTAAAAAAAAAAAAAAAAAAAAAAGATGGATTTACTCTTGGCAAATTTCTCTAAAATTAGCTCACTGCAAAAATCATATGCCAAATGGATTTCAACAGGTTTTTGTTTAAAGCATTTAATATTCTCCCAATGCAAAGAGAAAACCTCAAGCCTGTTAAAGTTTTTCAATGCAATTTTATTGGATCTCTTCGTTGTATCATTAAAATCAGTTTTATCAAAAGTTTCTTCCCTCTTCAATCATCTTAGATTTGTAGAAATTGGTGCTGAAGACTTATATTACAAATAGCTTATCTTTTTATAAAATAAATGATACTTAGTATAATAACTAAAAAACTCAGTTTTAAGAGAGGCATATAATATGATTTTATGAAAATTTTGAAGGAATGAAGGTTAGCTACTTCTCCACCATTCCCTTCCAAGTATAATGAAAGCAAGTTTTAGACAAAAATCTGCAATATATATAGACAGCAATTAAACTAACAATTATTAATAAGCAGGCGAAAAATAGTTTGCTCAACCTGCTTTATAAGCTTGAAGTTCCAGCTTTCTATTCTTTCTGAAGATCTACTACCTGTTTAAATCATCTTCAGTCTTGCATGAAAGATCACTCAAGGGGTATGCAACAACATTTCAGAAGAAGAATTCTGCTACCCTGAGAGTAAATATTGGCCAATAAAATTCCTACTAAACTAATGGTTGAATACAGGGCTATTTAGGGATTAAACCTCAAGCACTGTTTCTAGGGGGAAAGGGGAAAGACTGCAGGATTCTTGTATCCTGTTCATAAATGTATAGGGAATTGTCTTGTCTCTAAAACAATTTTAGCCAATTCACTTTACTTGAATAGCTTCTGATTTAACTCATGAAAGCTAGTATCTAACAGGTATTCTGCTAATAAGAAAGCCATTAATTTTATCAATAGAAACATATTTTTGACACGTGGTATTAACAAAACTCTGTTATCAAGTAAGATGTGAATAAGAGAAAGTAGATTATTATTTAGCAAGATGTGAATAAGAGAATGTGTATTACTATCAAGCAATATGTGAATTACATATATGTGTACAACGTATATCACATTGAACTGTCTATGGTGAGGTATTTATGTAGATTACAGATGCCACAAAAGCTCAGATTAGGAGGAAGCAAAGAAAACTGGAGGTATGTGTTCAAAATTCCTTTCTCCAAATTCCATGTGTGGCTTTATATTTGATTAACAAAACTTCATGTGTTTTAAAAACATAATATTTGTTCCAATATAAAATATGGTTAAAGCTTTATTTATAGAGACGGCCATCGACCTTTCAATTTTCCCGGTACCACTATCAGGGCACTTTCGCTCTGATGACCAGAATCATCTGTGGTTCTGACTTGTTGGTGTCACAGGTCGATATTCCCAGAATGAGACTCTGAGAGAGATTTCAAGGTGTGAAGTTTTATAGGAGAGTAATCCTGTGAAAGGAAAAGAATGAAAACAGAATTTCAATCTGGCAGAGAACTCTGGTCAAGTGCTCTAGAGTAAGTCAGTCCTATTAGAGAAGTTAGTATCGAGTAGAAATAGCTAGGCCCTGGTACCATTGCCTGTTCATTGATTTGGGGCTACCGTAAGTAGCGTATGCCCTCATCTACTGCTAAGTAATTGATCAGGAAGTATCCTGAGGTTGTCATAACCCGGGCCAGAGGATGAGGTAGACTCTGACAAAGCTAACTGCTGGAAGCTGCCAGTTAACCACATTCTTCACAGCTGGACAGCAATTCCTTTATTCCTTTGAAGTATGTTTGGAGTGTTACATCTCTGTGTCTGCCATAGTGCATGCTTTGTGCTGTGCTGTTCCCCTTCTTCATACTCATTTTGGGAGAAGCTTCTCCAGCACTTCTCCTGCCTCTCTTGCTAAAGGTAAACTTAAAGGAAGTTAATGCTATAGTGCACTTAAAAGAGTTTGGTGCTATCAGATTGATGCAAAAGTAATTGCAGCTTTTGTCATATATTGCATGGTATAGTAAGGCCCTGATGGGTGGGAAAGGCAAATATATGTTGGTAATAGGTGTTTATTCTCATGAGCATGAACCCCTGTCCCTTTTAGGACAAAAGAGACCAAATGTAATTAATTTGCCACAAGTGGCTGGTAGAATATCCTGAGGAATAATGATTAACCAGGGTGCACATTGGTTACTAGAACGTTGCACTTTCAGAGGTGGCAGAAGCTAGATCAACACTGGTAAGCAGGGGCCATAGTTACTGGGCACATGCATAGTCTTCGTCTCTACTGTGGTGACCAGCTGGTTCATGTGTTCACTGTATCAGTACTGAGGTGGTTGTTGACAAAGGCTGGCTATAGTTATTTGCCCAAGACATTTTGTCTACTTGAGTGTTTAGTGCCTTTTCTATTATGAATAATTTATGGTTAGCATTAATGTGTGATACAAAGAACTTTCCCCTTTGTGCCCCTCCCTTATGCTCATCCACATGCCTGTACTCTAGACCTTCTTGCCTCTGATATTACAAGCTTTCTTATTCCAGGTCCCTGACAAGCTGGCCAGGTCATTTGATGCTGACCATGTGCCTATGTATATTCTAAACATGCTTTGTCCAATAACATAGCCACTAGTCACATGAGGCTACTGAATACTTGAAATGTGAGGCTCCAAATTGAAATGTGTTGTAGATGTAAAATACAAACCAGATACATAAAACCTATCATGAAACAATGTAAAATATCTTGTTAATTTAAAAATATTCATTATATGTTAAATGATAATATTTTGAGCATATTAAGTTAAATACTCCTTTAAAATGCAGTTACTAGAAAATTAAAACTCAAATGTGGAGCTCGCATTTGTGGCTCACATGACATTTTTTATTAGACAGCTTTGTTGTATCCATACAAAGCAGACAGCTAGTTTCACTACCTTTGCCAACTTCTTTCAAGACCATTTTTGAGTAGGGCTGTGATACAGCTTGTAATAGTTTTGGTTTTTTATAGTTACTGAACATATCCATCCATAATACAAACTCAGACCTTTTTAGGTTCTTTAAGGTAATTGCATAGGATTTTCCATTTATCTATTACTATGCACTAAGAAAGAGGCATTGATGCAGTATGATGGGTAACATATGAGTCTGAGCTTCTGCAGCTTACTTATGCTTGGCCTTCTCATCCTTGTTCCTGGATGTAATATTTTCATGTTGTGATAGATTTTGCTAGGCTTGCCTGACTTTTCAACTTGGTGTAGGATAAACACATGTAAAAGCAATAACAAATACACCTTTAGAATTACCCTGAATGGCAGATACACCTGAATGTGTGTTTTAAGTTAGAGAATCTGGGAATGGCCAACCCTGAAATTCATTCCTTGTCTATGAGTGACATCTGAGCACCTGTCCTATAAAACAAGGGCCATACAGGGGACTGAGGCCAGGGAACAAGGGCCATACAGGGAACTGAGTTTGGATTGGATTAAGGTTGCCATGTGGAGGTCATTAAAGGGAGAGTGTTAAGTGAAAATGCTATATAAACAGCACACTGTTTGTAAGCCTTTGCAGTTTTCCTGCCCAGCCTACCACCACTGAGCCATGTGGTTATCTTGTCCAGCCTACTGCTGCTGGACAATATGTAAGGTGGATATGTTGTCTAGCACTCCCACCACTGGACTCTCCCCCTAGTATGTAAGCCCTTAATATCACTGTACATCTCATTTTCTGGCTCTGGGTCTCTTCTTCAGCCTCTTGAAATTGGTGCCTTCCCTATTGGGGCTAATAGGGATTGAGCACATTTAGTAGTCCAACAGTACAGTTACGGCTGCATAGTCACTTGGTCTCCATATGTTCTAGCATTCCATCATTACAGGGCCCAGTAGCATGCCAGAGGCTGTTTTCCTTAAAATGTATAACTCTCCACTGCAGATGTTATGGCCTTGCTCCAAAATCCCAGGAGCCTGCTTTGTGATTGTCTCAATGGTGCATGCCATAAAATACACATTGCCTTTTTTTCCAGTACTACTCCCTCCAGTACCATAGGGTCTGCTGGATAGAATGGTCCAAGTGGCAACACTGCTTTCATTGCAGTGTAGACCTTCTGCAGAGGCTTCTCCTGCTATAGGCTCCACTCAAAGCTAGTAGCCTTCCATGGCAATCATATATGGGCTGGAATAGTATTTCTAAGCCTCCAGAACACAAATAAGCCTTCCAGATATTGTGCCTCCTTCTTCATGATAGCAAATGTAATATTAAGTAATTTTGTCTTCTGCTTTAGAGGGGACCACTGGCACCACTGATCAGTGGACTCCTAAAAACTATTGAAATGATATAGACTGAAATATTCATAGGGATTATCTTTACCTTCTGGAATACATAAATCTCACCAGGGCCTACAACATGCAAATGACCTTTTGCTTGTACTTATTGACCAGCATGGTGTTATTGACATCATGGATCTATATGATGTTTTGTAGAATATCTATCGGATCCAGATCTCTTGGGATAAAATTATAACAGACGATAAGATAGGCCACAGTATAAATACAAATTCTTTCTTATTACCTATATATACAAACAGTTTCTAATCCTTTTTCTGATTTGGTGGAGGAAAAGAAGGCATTCATTAGATCAGGAATCAAAACCATGTACCTGAGGCCATATTAATCTGCTGTAGTGACAAAACCATGTATGCTTGGCAGTTGTGGTCGGGGTTATCTTTTATTTGGTTGAGCTCATGATACACAGTTATTCTCCATTATCCATATAGTTTCTGAAGCGTCTAGACAAGTGAATCAAATGGGAATATAAATACTACCCTGCATTCTTTAAATTTTTAAATGTGACACAAATGTTACTTTTGTTTTACTGTGCAGATTCAAATGTGTGAGTGGACACTTTCAAAGGATTCTGCTTGGAATTATATACAAGAATGACTTATCCCAAAGGATAAGAATCCAATGTGCCCGTGTATGTCAGTAAACATTGTATATTAAAGGATTGGAGAAATGACCCCTGTGTGAGTCTGTGGACCCAATGGACCCACTGTATATCAGACTTTGGCCAGGCTCCCATTTCTAACCTAGCTTCCAAATGTCCCAACTCTACCAGATGCAAAATAGTGGCATTTTTGGTCTTCAGGCATCATAGCCATCTTGGATTCTATACCAAAGTTTTCTAATATCAGGGTATTCCTTCTGACTCAGTATACAATCCCACAAATAATGACTGCAGGACTTGAGGAAGAACTGGGAAAATTATCACAGTGTTTATACTTACTTGACATGTTGTTATACGGCTCTTTCTCCTGGGGACCTAGAAATTTTTGGACAATAGATCCTGGGCCAGAAAACCAGCTCAGATCCAGAAATGAAGCAAAAAATTATAAACTTTAACTGGGTAAATTGCTCATTCATTAATGGCTTCTTTAGATTGTATATGTAGTTCCTTTGTTGGATTTCCATTTATTTTGTTCCTAGACTGTTGTGATCTATTAATCATCTTTATTACTCTCTACAGGTGAGGCTCACTTAGCTGCCACTCAGACTTGTTGATCCTTACCATAATTAAAACTCACTAACATCTAGTGATTAAGGACACCATCTGACTGCTATTATTTTGGGATGCTATCAAATTCATGTCTATGGGTGAGCCAAGTTCTACACAGCCTTGCCTATCACCCTGCCCTACAGAGTAGAGCCATCACTGAACTTCTTAGTGGTGTTGTTGCCCCCTCTCCAATGTATTCCTGGTGGCCTCGGTGAGTGGTATAACTTCTAAATTATGGTTCCTCCTGTGGAGTGTAATAATCTGGTGGGTCTTTGGTATTATGTAATATTTCTACTCCAGAAGGCTCACTTCTCTGAGACTTTTAATTTCTTTTGTCTTCATAGTCATTCTACCACTTAAACTTATTCAGCATGAGCTAATTCCTTTTACAGACTAGCAGACACTCTGGTAGAGAGCTAGTACCGCCTCTGGGATTCTTATTAGGGTGTTAAATCCTCCAGTCCAAGAGAAAACCAAGTCAATAAATGACTGTTATACAGTCTAACAGTCTAGCCTCCTTAATTGGACATTTTGAAAATCTAGTACTATGGAACATGCTTGCTAGAACTTGCAGCTGCTTTGGCACAGTCTTTTTCCTTCCTCATCAGACCTAGCTCTTGCCTGGATGGATTATGCTCCTATGTAACTCTCATAAAGGGCCTGTTAGCCAGAAGAGGCAGGCAGTCTTTAAAGGAGCACATTTTTCCCTGTGAGGGGAAAGTCTTCTGAACTGTCTTCTCAGATGGGGCAAAAGCTGGCTCTTAATGGGGATTGGTGGCCCAGTTGTACAAATCGTGAAAGTTCAGATAAATATTGGAAATCAAATCTTTGGAAACAGATTTGAGAATAGTTTTCAGAGTATAAGTTACAACCAAATATTCCCATTCCATGGGTCAGATTCCTAGGTTTCCCAGACGTGTCTTGATTAAGTATTCAATCACCTTCAGAGTTCAACCACTGTAATTCTCAAATCTTGGACTTGATTTTCAGTTTTTCTCTGCTGGCAGAATTGATGAGATGAAGGTTTCTTTGCAAGCATCAAAAACTTCTCTGTGTTTATGCTCTCAGCTTTTCAATATCAAACTGTAACTTAGCAACAACTATCTAATCCTAATATTCATGTATTTATTATTTTCTTCATATATTTCTAATTCCTGGATTATAATACCTTGATACTGAATTTTCTGCCATAGGCAGGACATTCCAGCTCCCCATCAATAAGCATTTTAACAGCTGTACCATATGGTACAATGGGTCAGTTGATTATGACCTGCCATTGGACATGAGATCTTCACTGTTGTCTGCAATGTTATTGAGTCCACAAATTACATTTTACTATGTGATGTTTTGGTTTACTCTTGGTTTCAACCCACAATTTGGGTTCTCCAAAAAGCAGACTCTAAGATGGAACTAGAAATAAAAAAAAATCGGGGAGTAATACCTGTGAAAGAAATAGGGCACAAATGGCATTCCACCAGGGCACCATCAGCTTCAAAACCCACCTGAGAAACTGTCTACCAAAGTTATAAATTCTGATTAAGTCTCATTTATCAATATTTTCTTTTGTTACTTGGGCATTTGCTGTCACATCTAAGAAGCTATTTCCTAACCCAAGATAATAAGTATTTCTTATGTTATCTTCTAAGAGTTTTATAATTTAACTTTTACATTTAAATATATGACCTATTAGATATTATTTTTGCATATGATGTTAGGTAGAATCCAAATCAATGTTTTTGTATTCTCAGTACATTTTGCAGTTATTTGTAAGAACTTTAGGCAAGAAAAAAGGAAAAATTAGGTTGGTTCAAGGCCACCTGAAAACTGTCCTTCAATAGGTCTACTTTAATTTCTTTTAGCAATCCTTCATACTTTTCAGAGTATAAGTTTTGTGCTTCTTATAAGTGTCCTAAGTATTTTTTTTCCTTTTTGATGGTATTGCAAGTAAAAGTATTTTCTTATTTCATTTCTGAATTGTTCAAATTTTGTTGTTCAGATTGCTAGTGTTTTTTTAGTCTGATGAACTCTACTTTTTGATTGAAGTATTATTTACCATCTGTTGGATATCATTTCCTTACTGCAATAAGGTTTTTTCCTATGCACTCCCTTTTGCTGTTATTTTTAAATATATTATATTTCTATGTTGTAAACTAAAAACAATTGCATAATATTGTGTTTTATTCAATTTCTTTTCAGGTCAGCTAAGACAATAAAAGAAGTATGTATTTATACTGTCTTATAATTTCATTCACTTACTTTCAGCATGAAGAATTTTTTTTAGTACTTATACTAAGGTTAGTCTGCCAACAACAAATTCTCCATATTTTTGTACATCTAGAAATCCCTTTATTTTGTCTTCATTTATGAAAATCAGTTTTGCTTGATATAAGATTCTTGGTTGACAGTTTTGTTTTCTTTCAGCATTTTGAATATGTCATTACACTGACTTCTGGCCTCCATGATTTCTGATAGAATTTAGCTGTTACTCTTACTTTGCTTTACTTGTATGCTACAAGCTGTAATTTTATTGCTGCTTTCTTCCTGTCTTTGTGTTGCAACTTTTTTTTATATTGTGTCTAAGTATGTACCTCTTTGCATCTATCTTAGATTTTGTTGAGCTTCTTGAAGTTCATTAATTTTTAACATTAAACTTGGAAAGTTTTCTGTCACTATTTCCTTTAGCATATTTTCTTCTTTATTCTTTCCTCACTCTCCTTCTGGTACTCCCCTTACACATATGTTGCTATACTTAAAGATATCTCATATTTCTTGTTGCTCTGTTTATTTTTCATTACTCTTTTTTTTTTTTATCCCTGTCCTTCAAATTCTCAAATATATTTATCCATCTTTAAGTTCATGGAATTTTTTTTTTTTTCAGTTCAAATCTGTGGATCTTGCCTACTGAATTTTTATTGGAGTACGTTGTACATTTTTCCTACAGAATTACCACGTGGTTCTTTTTAAACTTTCTGTTTGTTGATATTCCACATTTAATGAGATATTTTCTTTTTTTTTATGAGATATTTTCATAATATCTTTCTTAACTTCTTTAAAAATACTTTTCTTTAGTTCTTTGAGTTTATTCATAATTGCTTCTTTAAAATCTTATTTGTTAATTAGCTCAAGATGTATTAAAGACTTAAATGTAAAACCCCAAACTTAAAGACCCTGGAAGACAACCTTGGCAACCATTTAGGACATAGGAAGAGGCAGAGATGTCATAATGAGCTCACTTAAGGCAATTGCAACAAAAGCAAAAATTGACAAATGGGATCTCATTAAACTAATGAGCCTCTGCACAGCAAAAGAAATAATTAACATAGTAAACTATCAACAGAGTAAACTATCCACAGAGACAATCTACAGAACAGGAGAAACATTTTGCAACCTATGCATCCAACAAAGGCCTAATATCCAGCATCTCCATAAGGACCTTAAACAAATTTAAAGAAATAACCCCATAAAAAAGTAGGCAAAGGGCATAAACAGACACTTCTCAAAAGAAGACACACATATGGCAACAATGATGTGAAAAAAGAAGCTCAACATCACTGGTCATTAGAAAAAGGCAGATCAAAACCACAATGATATTCCATGTCACACCAGTCAGAATGACAATTACTAAAAAGTGAAAAAAATAACATGCTGGTAAGGTTGTGAAGAAAAAAGGAACACTTATACACTATTGGTGGGAGTATAAATTAGTTCAACTACTATCATGATAGTGTGTTGATTTCTCAAAGACCTCAAGACAGAAATACCGTTTAACCTAGGAATCCCATTACTGGGTATATACCCAAAGGAATACAAATCATCATATTATAAAGACGCATGCACATGTATGTTCATTGCAGCACTCTTCACAAAATCAAAGACATGGAATCAACCTAAATGCTTATCAATGATATACTGGATCAAGAAAATGTGCTACATATTCACCATGGAAGTCTATGCTGCCATAAAAAAAAAATGAGATTATGTCCTTTGCAGGACATGGTTGGAGTTGGAGTATGGGAAAAAATCCTTAGCAAACTAATGGAGGAACAGAAAACAAAATTCCGCTGGTTCTTACTTATGAAGTGGGAGCTAAATGATTAGAACACATCAACACATAGAGAGAAACAACATACACTGGGGCCTATTAAAGGGTTGGGGGTGGAAGAAGGGAGATAATCAGGAAAAATAACTAATGGGTACTAGACTTAATACATGGGTGATGAAATAATCTGTACAACAAACCTCCATGACACAAGCTAACCTATGTCATAAACCTGCAAACAAATAAACTTGTATACCTGAACTTAAAATAAGAGTTAAAAAATAGTCTTATTTGGCCAGGCGCAGTGGCTCACACCTGTAATCTCATGAGGTGGACAGATCACCTGAAGTCAGGAGTTGAGACTAGCCTGGCCAACATGGTGAAACCCCGTCTCCCCTAAAAATACAAAAATTAGCCAGGCATGGTGGTGCATGCCTGTAGTACCAGCTACTCAGGAGGATGAGGCAGGAGAATTGCTTGAATCTGGGAGGTGAAGGATGCAGCAAGCCGAGATTGTGCCACTGCACTCCAACTTGGGTGACACCATGAGACTCTGCCTCAAAAGAAAAAAAAAAGTCTTATTTTTAAATCAAACATCTGGTTGCTTTTATGAACAATTTATATTGCTTGATTTTTTCTTCACTGTATTGTCATACCAACTTGGGTTTTTGTTTTTTTCGCAGGTCTTATAATTTTTGTTGGAAACTCAATATTTTAGATAACATATTATAAAAATTTTGTATACTGATTCCCACCTCCCACTTCAGGTCTCCCTATTGTTACTCTTTGTTTGATTATTGGTGCAATTACTTGGATAAACTACTTCGGTGAAGACTTCTCCTTTCCCTCACTTACCCACTAAGTGTGAAGTCTCTGATGTTACTCCACAAAGAGTACAACCTTAGGCATGCACACAGTCACTCTTGAATGACAGTGGTTTTAGCAAGCCTCTCTGTCTCTTTCCTTGACCTCCCTATTAGTCTCTGTCTCTGGATCACTCCCAGATGTTGACAGCTAATTGCTTCATTTTTAATTTTTTTAGACAATATCTTGGGGAATAAATTGTATGAGAGTCTGATCATATTAAGTTTGGGTCCTTTTGCAAAGATAGTTTTAGAGGCCTATGTTTGACTTTTTTTTCTTATGCTAGAGAACTCTTCTTAATGATCTTTTCTCTGGTTCTTGCTAGTAAACCAGCTGACCTATAGCTTAGCCTATTTCTTTCATGGAGCTACCATCCTCATCTGAACTGTGTACCACCTAAATGTCCATGTTTTTGAGAGCAGTTAGCTTGAACTTCCTCACATTTTATATTAAATAATGTTAGTTCCCTTGGGAAATGCATCAGACCTCTTTGTTGTTGTGCCCTGTCTCTTCTCTTTGGCAAAGTCTTTTAACCACCACCCTGGATTGGGGATGAAGATAATGACCAATTTCTCTCAGAGTAACATCCCTGTTTGCAAGCAGAATGCTGGGTGAGTGCAGTCACCTTTTGGTCTTTCTAGCTTGCCTCTTCTGGTGTAAAACCACTGTCCTAGTAGCTAGCTGGAATGAATACAATCTGGCACAGTATTCTCTATTTGCCATGAATGAGGTAGAGCCTCCATCCTATGAGTGAGACCTGTGTGGGAAAGAGGATCCCTCAACCTTCTGGTCACACTTGCTTTGAATTGTAGCATCTGCAGCACAAAGCTGCAGGGAGAGGGAAATGAGAAATTATGATGGTCTGCCCTGACTGGGACACCTTCTTTCCTGGGAGATGAAGACAGAAGGAGCCCCATATTCTTGACCAGATTTGCATGAGCAGGAATTCTGTCTTGTTGAGCTGAGAGAGGGAGTAAAGCAGCAATGACTGCAAGAAACAAACCTCTCAAACACCAAACTTGAAAGGAATGGGTGATATATTTGGCCAGGAGCAAGGTGGCATATCTGCCTAACAGCCAAGCTCCTCTAACAAAGAAAGTTTCTGCCCTTGTATAGGCTTACAACTCTGGAAATTACATGTGAAAAGTTCTTGGGCTTAAAACTCTAGAATTTACATATGAAAGGGTCTTGGGCTTAAAACTCTAGAATTTACATGTGAAAGGGTCTTGGGCTTACAATTCTAGAATTTACATGTGAAAGGGTCTTGGGCCCTGGAGTAGGTGTGGGGTATAGTGACTTATGTGGGGGTTTAAGTAAAAACAATGCCTTCAGGAAAGATTCCTCCATACCATGCCTGCAATCTATAGGAGGGTGATTAAAGGTGGTACCAGGTCTGCCAGCCTTTACTTGTCCTATTGAAATGCAATGTGGAAGTCAAGGGGGGATGATCTTAGATGCTTAAGGATGATTCAGGGTCTCCTCCCTCAGGAGAAAGGAATGAATCATTGCTCACGTGAACAGACTATTGCTGTTCTCCTGGATACTTGTTAGATTGTTTTTGAATAAATGTTTCTTCATTTGTTCAACAGTTGTAGACAATTTCCATTTTAAAAAAGCCTTAAATGGTGGTTGTTTTGTGGTGGTTTCACTAGGGGGAGGGTCTACAGAGCCCCTAATACCACTATTGAAGTGGATCATCCTTAGAACTTACCTCATGGAGACTCTAAAAATACAACTTATGTTTTCCATTTTTCATGGTTCAAATATATGGTCTACAGTTTAAAAAATAAGAGTAAGATATATTCTTTAACTCAAAAGGTAATATTTTCTCTTGACTGGATTAACATGATTTAATATTTGCCCTGTGGCATAAATATTTTATCATTTTAAAAATGTGAAAATGTTGATGGTATTTTATGATATGATAAATTACCTTTTAGTAGTGGAGAAAACTTTAGTTTTGAGAGGCATCAGGAAAAGAAAACATTTTAACATATTTTTAAATTTACACAAAACTAGATCTGTCACACGCCTCAAAATTAACCTTAAACTGTTCTTTTGCTTTCGATAAAATCCATGTCACCACTTGATTTTCTTATATTATTATATGAAATATTAAATATATTTAGTAGTAACTATGAATCGACTTGCTTATATTTAAGTTTGTCATTTAACATATTTCCTGCATGACTCATTTACTTTTCACTGGAAATGGGAAGTTAGGATAATGCCGGTTTCCCCAAAACCTACCCAGCCTATGTTTCCCTAAAACTTAGTATGTGTAAGCACATACACACTTATAAGTGCCATGGTTTATGAAAATAGAAAATTCAGGCAATTTGTTTCTGTTGGTATCATCAAAACACTTTCTTCCTGTTGAAGTATTTGGACATAGAAGGCACGTATTATCATTTAAAATGTGTTTGAATGTACTTTGACTACGACTCATTGAAAAGCCAAAATTTAAACCATGTGTTAATAAATAAGAATACAGATCACACAGAGGATACTGCTCATAAACCAAAATTTGGTGGCCATTTTTACTCCATTTGTTTGCTAAACATGTCTTATGACTCCAAATTTGTTCTAATTGCTTAATATATTTTGCCAGCTGAAATGACCCAAGGGGAAAAAGATGTATTATGTTTTGTGAAATATGTAATGATGCTATAACTGTAATTATTTTTGTTTCAATACGGTTTGATTGTGTCTTATGGGAAATCCCCTATTTTTTTCAGAGTTAGAATTATATAATTATAATTAGTAATTTAAAATAATCAATGAATAGTCATGTAAATTTGAACAAGATATCTCTTAGCCTCAGTTTCCTCATGTATAAAGTTGGGAGAATTCTACCTATCTGGCATGATTAAGTGTGAGAATATATGTGACACCGGGCACGGTGTCTGGCACTTAGTAGGAACTCAATAAAGTTAAGCCCTTCCCCTTTCATTTAAGCAAAACAGAAAGCTACCAGTGAAATAAATTTGGTTTGAAATCATTGGAAAGTTTTTTCACGTTAATTAAAACTTCCACAGTTTAGGAATTAAATCATAATTTTGACAGATGCAGTTAATATATATGTGCTTTTAATTTAATAGTAGCAGAATATGTTGCCTTCTTCTAGGGAGTTAGGGCAGGTATCAGACAAAAAATCATATGATTGTGTACATTCTATAGGTAATTCCAAATAAAGAGTTTCAAAAATGATTTTGAGAACATCTTTGAAGCATTCTTGGATTGCTTGGTAGCATTCTTGGAAGCATCACAGAATCTGTGTCAAATTGGAGACTTTCAAAATGGAGTGAGTGCTCACAAGATACAACGTCTAGTTGTGTGAAAGTGTGTATCGCTTTCCCATTTATTCTCTCTCTCTCCTGCTCCACTATGTGAAGACGATGCTTGCTTTCTCTTCACCTTCTGGCATAATTGTAAGTTTTCTGAGGCCATTCCAGAAGCAGAAGCCTATATAGCCTGCAGAACCCTGGGCTGATTAAATCTCTTTTCTTTATAAAATACCCAGTCTCGTGTATGTCTTTATAGCAGTGGGAGAACTGACAAGTACAGAAAATTGGTACCAGAGAAGTGGGGCATTGCTGTAAATATACCTGAAAATGTGGAAGCAACTTTGAAACTGGGTAAGCGGCAGAGGTCAGAGCAGTTTAGAGGGCTTAGAAGAGGAGGGGAAGATGAGGGAAAGTTCAGAACCTCATAGAAACTTGTTGAATGGTTTTGATGGAAATGGTGATAGTGATATGGACAGAGATGACCAAGCTGATGAAGTCTCAAATGGAGATGAGGAACTTACTAGGAAATAGAATAAAGATTACTCTTGCTAGGCTTTAGCAAAGAGACTGGCAGCCTTGTGCCTGGTGTAGAGTTCCGTGGAACTCTGAATTTGAGAGATATTAGAGTATCTAGTAGAAGAAATTTCTAAGCAGCAAACTGTTCAAGATGTAGCCTGGCTGCTTCTGAAATCCTGCACTATTTTGCATTAAAAAAAAGAAATGACCTGAAAGAACTTAAAAGGGAAGCATGGCATAAAAGTTTGAAAAATGTGCAGTCAGGCCATGTGGTAGAAAAGTAAAACCCATTTCAGGGGAATAATACAAGCCAACTGCAGAAATTTGCATAAGTGAAGAGGAGCTGAATGTCTGTAGCCAAGACAACGAGGAAAATGCCTCAAAGGCATTTTAGCGACTTTTATGTCATCCCCTCCCATAACAGGCCCAGAAGCCCAGGAAGGAAACAGTGTTATGGGCCAGGCTCTAGACCTTGCTGCTCTGTGCAGCCTCAGAACATGGCACCCTGTGTCCTAACTGCTCCAGCTCTAGTCAAGGCTAAAAGGGGCCAAGGTACAGCTCAGACCACTGCTCCAGAGGGTGCAAGCCAGAAGCTACCAAGACTTCCAGGTGGTGTTAAACCTATGGGTATGCAGAGGGCAAGAGCTGAGGCTTGGGAACCTCTGCCTAGATTTTAGAGGTTGTTTGGAAATGCTTGGATGTCCAGGCAGTGTCTGCTGTGGGGATGGAGTCTTCATGGAGAACTCTAATAAGGCACTGCAGAGGGGACATGTGGAGTTTTGGAGCTTCCACACAGAGTCCCCAATGGTGCACTGCCTGGTGGAGCTGTTGAAGGAGGGCCACTTTCTCTAGATCCCAGAATGGTAGATCCACTGACAGTTTGCACTGTTTGCCTGGAAAAGCTGCAGACACTCAACTCCAGCCCTTGAAAGCATCCAGGAATGCAGTTGCATTCTGCAAAGTCACAGGGATGGAGCTTCCCAAGGCCATGAGATTCCACTTTTTGCATCACTGTCACCTAGATGGGAGACATGGATTCAAAGAAGATCATTTTGGAACTTTAAGGTTTAATGACTGTCCTATTGAATTTCAGAATTGCATGAGGCCTGTGGCCCTTTTGTTTTGACCAATTTCTCCTGTTTCAAATGAATGTACTTACCCAATACTTGTACCTTCATTGTATCTAGAAAGTAACTAACTTGCTTTTTAGGTTTTACAGGCTTATAGACAGATGGGACCTTCCTTGTCTCAGATGAAATTTTAGACTTGAACTTTCGAGTTAATGCTGGAATGAGTTAAGATTTGGGGGGAATGTTGGGAAGGCATGACTGCATTTTGAAATGTGAGAGAGACATGATATTCGGGAGAGGCCAGGGGTGAAATAATATGGTTTGGCTCTGTGTGTGTCCCTACCAAATCTCATGTTGAATTATAATCCCCAATGTTGGGTGAAGGACCTGGGGGGATGTTATTGGATCACGGGGATGGATTTTCTCCTTACTGTTCTTGTGATAGTGAGTGAGTAGTCATGAAATCTGATTGTTTAAAAGTGTGTAGCACTTATCCCTTCACTCTCCTGCACCACCATGTAAAGATGGTGCTTGCTTCCCCTTCATCTTCTGCCATGATTGTAAGTTTCCTGAGGCCTCCCCATAACCAGAAGCCTGTACAGCCTACAAAACTGTGAGCTCATTGAACTTCTTTTTCTTTATGAACTACCTCATCTCAAGCATGTTGTTATAGCAGTATGAGGACTGACTAATGCAGTAGCTATTCATTCAAAATATACCTTTCATAACAGAATAAAATTAGCACTAATTTTGAGTTAAATTTTTCATGGAATTCTACCAAACTTTTCTTTTTACTCACGTCTCAGGGGCTTTGGACAAGAGAAAATATTCCTTTTTCACTCTTCATGTTCATCTTGGGTAAACTGGAGATTTTCATGCGTGTATTTCTCTGTAGCATTCCAGGCTTAACAGCAGCACTGTCTGGAAAGTTACCAGGTACTGTATCAAAGGAAAAGCAAGAGCATTGTTATTGTTATACCTTTATATCTACATACTCAGTGTTGCTTACAGATGACATTTTTAAAATTTTACCTTAAGTTCTGAGATACATGTGCAGAATGTGCAGGTCTGTTACATACGTATACATGTGCTATGATGGTTTGCTGTACCTGTCAACCCATCATCTAGGTTTAAAGCCCCATATGCATTAGGTATTTGTCCTAATGATCTCCCACCCCTTGCACCCCAAACCCCAGCAGGCCCAAGTGTGTGATGTTCCCCTCCCTGTGTCCGTGTGTCTTCATTTTTCAACTCCCAATTATAAGTGAGAATGTGCACTGTTTAGTTTTCTGTTCCTGTGTTAGTTTGCTGAGATTGATGGCTTCCAGCTTCATCCATGTCCTTGCAAAGGACATGAACTCATTCTTTTTTATGACTGCAGAGAATTCCATAGTGTCTATGTTGCACATTTTCTTTATCCAGCCTGTCATTGATAAACATTTGGATTGGTTCCAAGTCTTTGCTATTGTACATAGTGCTGCAATAAACATACATGTGCATGTGTCTCTATAGTAGAATGATTTATAATCCTTTGGGTATATACCCAGTAATGGGATTCCTGGGTCAAATGGTATTCTGGTCTGAGATTTCTTGAGGAACTGCCACACTATCTTCCATAATGGTTGAACTAATCTATACACGCACCAACAGTGTAAAAGCCTTCCTATTTCTCCACAGCCTCACCAAAATCTGTTGTTTCCTGACTTTTTAATAATCACCATTCTAACTGGTGTGAGATGGTATCTTATTGTGGTTTTGATTTATATTTCTCTAATGACCACTGATGATGAGCTTTTTTCTTTCCTTTTTTTCTCATATAAATTTTATTTATTTATTTATTTTTAATTGTACCTTAAGTTCTGGGGTACATGTGTAGATCTGGAAAGGATTGTTGTGTAGGTGTACACATGCCATAGCGGTTTGCTCTCTCCATCCCCATACCACCTACATCAGGTTAGGAGGAATCAATACCATGAAAATGGCCATACTGCTGAAAGTAATTTATAGCATCAATGCTATCTCCATCAAGCTACCACTGACCTTCTTCACAGAACTGGAAAAAAACACTTTAAACTTCATATGGAACCAAAAGAGAGCCTGCATAGCCAAGATAATCCTAAGCAAAAAAACAAAGCTGGAGGCATCACACTACCTGACTTCAAACTGTACTACAGGGCTACAGTAATCAAAACAGCATGGTACTTACTGGTACCAAAACAGAGATATGGACCAGTGGAACAGAACAGAGGTCTCAGAACCAATGCCACACATCTTCAACTATCTGATCTTTGACAAACTGAACAAAAACAAGCAATGGGGAAAGAATTCCCTGTTTAATAAATGGCATTGGGAAAACTGGCTAGCAATATGCAGAAACCTGAAACTGAACCTTTTCCTTACACGTTACACTAAAATTAACTCCAGATGGATTAAAGATTTAAACATAAGGCCTAACACCATAAAAATCCTAGACGAAAACCTAGGCAAAACCTTTCAGGACATAGTTATAGGCAAGGACTTCATGACTAAAATACCTAATGCAATGGCAACAAAAGCCAAAATAGACAAATGGAATCTAATTAAACTTAAGAGCTTCTGCACAGCAAGAGAAACAACCATTAGAGTGAGTCAGCAACCAACAGAATGGGGAAAAAATTGAAATCTACCCATCTGACAAAGGGCTAGTATCTGGAATCTACAAAGAACTAAAACAGATTTACAAGAAAAAAACAAACAAACCCATTCAAAAGTGGACAAAGGATATGAACGACGCTTTTCAAAGGAAGACATGTATGAGGCCAACAAGTATATGAAAAAATGCTCATCATCACTGGTCATTAGGGAAATGCAAATCAAAACCACATTGAGATAGCACTTCACACCAGTTAGAATGGTGATCATTAAAAAATCTGGAGACAACAGATGCTGGAGAGGATGTGGAGAAATAGGAACACTTTTACACTGTTGGTGGGAGGGTAAATTAGTTCAACCATCGTGGAAGACAGTGTGGTGATTCCTCAAGGATCTAGAAATAGAAATTCCATTTGACCCAGCAATCCCATTACTGGGTATATACCCAAAGGATTATAAATCTTTCTCTTATAAAGACACATGAACATGTATTTTCATTGCAACACTGTTTACAATAGCAAAGACCTGGAACCAACACAAATGCCCATCAATGATAGGCTGGATAAAGAAATTGTGGCACGTATACATCATGGAATACTATGCAGCCTTAAAAAGGATGAGTTCATGTCCTTTGTATGGGTATGGATGAATCTGGAAACAACATTCTTAGCAAACTAACACAAGAACAGAAAACCGAACACCACATGTTCTCACTCATAGGCAGGTGTTAGACAATGAGAACACATGGGCATAGGGAGGGGAACATCACACACTGGGGTTGTTGGAGGGGGATAGGGGAGGGATGAGATTTTTTTCATATTTTTGTTGGCTGCATAAAAGTTTTCTTTTTGAGAAGTGTCTGTTCCTATCCTTTGCTTACTTTTTGAAGGGTTTATTATTTTTTATTTTTGTAAATTTGTTTAAGTTCCTTGCAGATTCTGGATATTAGATCTTTGTCAGATGGGTAGCTTGCAAAAATTTTCTCTTATTCTGTAGGATACCTGTTCACTCTGATGATAGTTTCTTTTGCTGTTCAGAAGCTCTCTAGTTTAATTAGATCCCATATGTCAATTTTGGCTTTTGTTGCCATTGCTTTTGGTATTTTCGCCACGAAGTCTTTGCCTATGCCTATGTCCTGAATGGTATTGCCTAGGTTTCCTTCTACAGTTTTTAAGGTTTTGGGTTTTGCACTTAAGTCTTTAATCCATCTTGAGTTAATTTTTTCTATAAGGAAGGGGTTCAGTTTCTGTTTTCTGCATATGGCTAGCCAGTTTTCCAGCACGATTTATTAAATAGAGAATCATTTCCCCATTGCTTGTTTTTGTCAGGTTTGTTGAAGATCAGATGGTTGTAGATGTGTGGTGTTATTTCTGAGGTCTCTGTTCTGTCCCATTGGTCTATATATCTGTTTTAGTATCAGTGCCATGCTGTTTTGGTTACTGTAGCCTTGTAGTTTAGTTTGAAGTCAGGTAGAGTGATGCCTCCAGGTTTGTTCATTTTGTTTAGGTTTGTCTTGGCTATACGGGCTCTTTTGTGGTTCCATATGAAATTTAAAGTAGTTTTTTCTAATTCTGTGAAAAAAGTCAATGGTAGCTTGATGGGAATAGCATTAAATCTATAAATTACTTGGGTAGTATGGCCATTTTCACAATATTAATTCTTCCTATCCATGAGCATGGAATGTTTTTCCGTTTGTTTGTGTCCTCTCATTTCATTGAGCAGTGGTTTGTATTTCTTCTTGAAGAGGTCTTTCACATCCCTTGTAACTTGTATTCCTCAGTATTTTATTCCCTTTGTGGCATTGTGAATGGGGGTTAACTCATGATTTTGCTCTTTGCTTGTCTATTGTTGGTGTATAGGAATGCTTGTAATTTTTACACATTGATTTTGTATCCTGATACTTTTCTGAAATTGTTTATCAGCTTAAGGAGTTTTACAGCTGAGATGATTGAGTTTTCTAAATATACAATCATGTTATCTGCAAAAGAGACAATTTGATTTCCTGTCTTCCTGTTTGAATACCATTTATTTCTTTCTCTTATCTGATTGCCCTGGCCAAAACTTCCAGTACTATGTTGAATAGGAGTGGTTAAAGAGGGCATCCTTTTCTTGTGCCAGTTTTCCAAGGGAATGCTTCTAGCTTTTGCCCATTCAGTATGATATTGGTTGTGGGTTTGTTATAAAAAGCTCTTGCATTTTGAGATATGTTCCATCAATACCTAGTTCATTGAGAATTTTTAGCATGAAGGGATGTTGAATTTTCTCGAAGGTCTTTTCTGCATCTATTGAGATAATCATGTGGTTTTTGTCATTGGTTCTGCTTATGTGATGGATTATGTTTATTGATTTGCATATTTTAAACCAGCCTTATATTCTAGGGATGACTTCGACTTTATTGTGGTGGATAAGCTTTTGGATATGCTGCTGGATTATTTGCCAGTTTTTTGTTTCTTTATTTGTTTGGGGTTTTTTTGTTGCTTTTTTTTTTTTAAGGGTTTTCATATTGATGTACATCAGGGATATTGGACTGATATTTTTGTGTTGTGTTGTTGTTGTGTCTCTGCTGGGTTTTGGCATCAAGATGATGCTGGTCTCATAAAATGAGCAAGGGAGAAGTAATAGTTTCAGAAGGAACGGTACTAGCTCCTCTTTTTAACTCTGGTAGAATTCGGCTGTGAATCAATCTGGTCCGAAGCTTTTTTTGGTTGTTAGCCTGTTAATCACCGACTCAATATCAGAATTTGTTATTGGTCAATTCAGGGATTCAACTTCTTCTTGGTTTAGTCTTGGGAGGGTGTATGTGTCCAGGAGGAATTTATCCATTTCTTCTATATTTTCTAGTTTATCTGTGTAGGGGTGTTTTAGTATTCTCTGACAATAGTTTGTGTTTCTGTGGGATCAGTGGTAATATCCCCTTTATCATTTTTGTTTGACTTGTCTGTTTGATTCTTTTCTATTTTCTTCTTTATTCGTCTAGCTAGTGGTCCATTTATTTTGTAAATCTTTTCAAAAAAAAACAGCTCCTATATTCACTAAATTTTTGAAGGGTTTTCTACGCCCCTATCTCCTTCAGTTCTGCTCTGACCTTAGTTATTTCTTGTCTTCTGCTAGCTTTTGAATGTGTTTTGTCTTGCTTCTCTAGTTCTTTTGTGATGTTGGGGTGTTGATTTTAGATCTTCCAAGCTTTCTGTTGTGAGCATTTAGTGCTATAAATTTTCTTCTTAACACTGCTTTAGCTGTGTTCCAGAGATTCT
Source organism: Sapajus apella (assembly GCF_009761245.1). Lineage (NCBI taxonomy): Eukaryota > Metazoa > Chordata > Mammalia > Primates > Cebidae > Sapajus > Sapajus apella. The sequence continues at coordinate 89,418,465 of NW_022436941.1, read as the reverse complement.
GTTACATTGTCTCTTTGTTATCATTGGTTACCAGTAACTTCTTTATTTTTGCCTTAATTTTGTTATTTGTTCAGTAATCATTTGGGAGCAAGTTGTTCAATTTCCTTGTAGTTGTGCAGTTTTCAATGAGTTTCTTAACCCTGAGTTCTAACTTGGATTCACTGTGGTCTGAGAGGCTGTTTGTTATGATTTCCATTCCTTTGCATTTGCTGAGAAGTGGTCGATTTTAGAATAAGTATGATGCGGCACTGTGAAGAATGTATATTCTGTTGATTTGAGATGGAGAGTTCTGTAGATGTCTATTAGGTCTGCTTTGTCCAAAGCTGAGTTCAAGCCCTGAATATTCTTGTTAATTTTCTGTCTTGTTGATCTGTCTAATGTTGACAGTGGGTGTTAAAGTCTCCCACTATTATTGTGTGGGTGTTTAAGTCTCCTTGTAGGTCTCTGATAACTGGTTTTATGTATCTGGGAACTCCTGTATTGGGTGCATATATATTTAGTATAGTTAGCTCTTCTTGTTACATTGACCCCTTTACCATTATGACCTCTTTGTCTTTTTTTATCTTGGTCAGCTTAATATCTGTTTTATTAGAGACTAGGATTGCAAGCCATGCTTTTTTTCCCCTTTCTATTTGCTTGATAAATATTCCCCCATCCCTTTATTTTGAGCCTTTGTGTGTCTTTGCACATGAGATGGGTCTCCTGAATACAGTACACAGATGGGTCTTAATATTTTATTCAATTTTTCAGTCTATGTCTTATAATTGGGGTATTTAGCCCATTTACATTTAAAGTTAATATTGTTAAGTGTGAATTTGACCCTGTCATTATGATGCTGGCTGATTATTTTGCACATTAGTTGATGCCGTTTCTTCATATCGTTATTTTTTTTTTTTATATTTTGGTGCATTTTTGCAGTGGCTGATACCAGTTTTTTTTTTTTTTTTTTTCCATATTTAGTGCTAATTTCAGGAGCTCTTGTAAGGCAGGCCTGGTGGAGACAAAATCTGTTAGCATTTGCTTGTCTGGAAAGAATTTTATTTCTCCTTCTCTTGTGAAACTTAGTGTGGCTGGTTATGAAATTTTGGGTTGAAAATTCCTTTCTTTAGGAATCTTGAATATTGGCCCCCAGTCTTTTCTGGCTTATAGGGTTTCTGAAAAGATATCTGCTCTTCATCTGATGGGCTTATTTTTGTATGTAACCTGACCTTTCTCTCTGGCTGTCCTTAACACTTTTACCTTTGTTTCAAACTTAGAGAATTTTACAATTACATTTCCTGGTGTTGCTCTTTTCGAGGAGTATCTTGGTGGCTTTTTTCTGTATTTCCTGAATTTGAACATAGGTCTGTCTTGCTAGGTTAGGGCAGTTCTCCTGGATGATATCTTGAAGTGTGTTTTCAAATGTGGTTCCATTCTTCTTGTCACTTTCAGGTACATCAATTAATTATAGGTTTAATCTTTTCACAGAGTACCATATTTCTTGGAGGATTTGTTTGTTCCTTTTCATTCTTTTTTCTCTAATCTTTTAACACCTTATTTCAGTAAGTTGATCTTCAATCTCTGATATCCTTTTTTCTGCTTGATCAGTTCAGCTATTGATACTTGTGTATGCTTCATTAAGTTCTCATGCTGTGTTTTTCAGTTCCATCAAGTCATTTATGTTCCTCCCTAAACTGGTTATTCTAGTTAGTAATTTCTGTAACCTTTTATCAATATTCTTAACTTCCTTGCATTGGGTTAGAACATGCTCCTTTAGCTCAGAGGAGTTCGTTATTACCCATCTTCTGAAGCCTACTTCTGGCACTTTGTCAGTCTCATTCTACATCCAGTTTTGTGCCCTTGCTGAAGAAGAGTTGCAATCACTGGGAGGAGAAGAGGCCTTCTGGTTTTCAGAGTTTTCAGCATTTTTATGCTGGTTTTCCCTCATCTTCATCGATTTGTCTACCTTTGATCTTTGTGGTTTTTAGATTAAAGAGAAAGGTAAAGAAAGTCTTTATGACTTGTTTTTTTCTATTTTTTTTTTTTTTTACCTGAACAAGGTAAACTAATGCCATTGATTTTCTCTCTAATCTGAAATTCACATGAGGCATTATGTGTCAGGTTCCTACTACTTCTCTTGTGAAAATGTAGAATTATGAATGGTACTGAAGCAACAGCAAAACTTTGGTTAAGTGAATTATACAATTAACTTCTGCATTATAACACTCCATAAACTTATAGGATGTATTGTGTAGTTTACAGAAGAACAAGCACTGAAGTTATTTATGACAGATGTTCACTTAAAACAGGAAGATTATATTTATGTCTGTAGAGATATTACAAAGTAATAAAAACCACAAAACTACATTACCTGAATTTCAAACCTAGGACCTATTTTCTCTTTCCTTGGCCTTATTGACTGCAGTACTCTTCACTGATCATTCAAGGATCATAAGTGAGGGCTGCACCTTGGCCACTGTGAGCTTGCCATATATTTTAGTAAGGTTTTATTTATTCTTTTGTCCTTCTTTTCAGTAGAGCAATATATAAAACAATGAAAAATTGTAAAATTTATTGACAGAAACAAACCTAGGTTACGGCCGATGACAAAGGTCACTTTTGTTCCTATGTTCTAGGAGTGGTTGGAAAGGAAAAAGAGTTGGTTCAATTAGTAGATGCTCAAAAGATATCTGATCTTATGTAAAGTTATTTAATACATTAACCATTCGTATCAATTTGCAGACAATGAAAAAGCAAGAATATAACTGACCTCTAATCTTCAGATTGCCTTTACACGTGACTCTATGTAGACTTTTAAAAATGTTGATATGGAGCATCCACAATGTGACTTTTACCATGTAACTTTCCCAAATGAAATAGTTTTAGACTGCTCCTCTCCTATAGTAAATGTACCAAGGGATAGTTTTGGCAAGAAAGGAAATTTCAGAAAGCATGAAACATCTCTTCATTCAAAGCATGGGGAAATATACCAGATGTCAAGTGTCCACTTTAATCAATTCAGCTTATTCCACCCATAATCATTTGCTTTCTATAGGAGATTTCTGAGTCCTCCATAATGGCCTACTTGGATCAAGGCAATATTATTCAGGGATTTGACAACATGTGTAAACTCTTTTTGAATTAATTTTCAAAGTCTTTTGTGACTGGTGTCAATTTGGCAACAACATTCTTTCATACATCTAGGATCAAGGTCTAGATTTTGAGGGTTGTTAATGTTAAGAATTTCCTCTCCAACAATTACCTCTTACTTTCCAGAAGACAGAGGTACTGTGAGTATCTCGAATGTTAGAGTAAAAATAGGAAGAAACCTAAAAGTTTGGTGTTATGAAATTAACTTTCTGACTGAAAATAACTTTTAATAGCAATACAATTCGAGAGTAAGACTGAACCTTAGAATCTGCCTCATTCAAGTCCTCCAAAAGCCTACAGTAATAAAATGATTTCATATGTAAATGTGGCACTTATTATAGAATGTATCATTTATACTACATAAATATCATCATATAGCTGCATTATATAAGAAAAATAGTTAAAATGAAAACAAAATATTGGCTCATGTTTTAAAATTCCTTCTAAAAATAACTTATTTATTAAAATTAAACTAAAGAAGCCAAGAAACATTTCACAACTTAATTTTACTCACTGTTAACCCTGAAGAACTCATGAAACTCATGAAAGGACATCATCCTATGGTTCACTGCATTGGATTGAGCACAGTATGATAAAAGCTAAAAAAAAAAAAAAAAAAAAAAAACCAAAAAACAGCCCTTTTCTTACCAAAGCCTTTGAGGCTGTATCTAGGGGTCTTGTGAAGTTCTGTGACTCAGTGTCCCAGGAAGTCTCTTTTTATTGCAGCTTGTGAGTAATGTTAGAACTTTGTAGAACAGAGGCAATGGCCAGCAAGATAGTGCTCAGGCAGCAGGGTGTCTTCTCTATATTAGGCAGCTCATATTGTTGACAGATTCGTTATAGGAACAGAGATCACTGATTTTTGTGTTAATCTGTAAATAATTCTCTTAAAATTCTCTTTTAAAAAAAATTAAGATTAAGGATAAAGAGTCACCCATATTTTGTTGTACAATGTGTCAAACCCATATTGAGATGCATTTGCAGGAGTCTATGGTTGAAGTTTGGTTTTTAAAATTTTACTTCCTTTTTAGATGTGCCTTTAATAAACTAATTCATTTAGTATAATATGTAATTTTTTGTGTTAACAATATTGCCACCAGTTTTACCTCTATAGAAAATCATTTCTTAGGACCTTATTATTAAAGTCAAAAGTAGCAAGTGGTAATGAGAGTTAATTTTATTTGTAGCACTATTATAAATTTTCTTACATTCATTCACTTAAATTTTTGTAACACATTTTGGCTAACTGCTTTGGCTATATATACAAAAAAAAAATGAGGATTTGATCAAGGGACTTTCCATTAACATAAAAGAATTCTTTTATTTAAAAGGCAGATTTTAACAAAAATTTAATTGGTGGTAGTGGCCATAGGGATACAATTTTGCTATACTGTTTGTGTTACCTAAGCAAACAATCACAATTAATTTTTGCCAAAATGTTTCTCTACAATCATTCAGATTTTATTACAAAGTCTATTTAGTTTCTTATTTTCTTCGACATAATAAAATTCAAGGCCAAACATAACTCTATAAAATTAGGTTTTATTATCTTGGTTTTTGTTAAGTCAATTTTTTTTCTCTTAATATCACATAAAAATGATCAGGTTTTGAGGTTTAAATTTTTTTAGTAGAAATGTTTATGGGGTTTATAGTCTTCCAAATAAAAGATATAGCAATGGTAATAGTCCACATTTACAAACATCCAAATTAACTATAGATATTGCTAGTAACCCCTAATAAGTTTAATGGTAAATCTATATTTCAGTTATAAATATTAAGTTTTTAGATAAGAATATTTGTCACATGAAATGCAACAGTAAAACTCTAGTTTTAGTTATGCTGATATTATAAACTAATTAGAGACAAAAAGCCTGGTTTTTACTTCTGATATTCTCACTAGTCTGATTTCAAGATTTCTCACCATCATCTCATTTCAATTACATATTTTGACTATATTAAAGATACTTAAAATAGGTTTTACTTAATGTCAATCTTGATAAAGGTGATCACATGTATTAAAAATAGTGCAGTCGCATTCTAAAAGGAGACCATTAATTAGTTTTTAAAAATTATTCGTTTATTATTTTTTCTATTAATTTTTATTTAAGATTCATGGGTACATGTGCAGGTTTGTTAGATAGATAAACTTATGTTATGGGAATTTGGTGTGCAGTTTATACCTATCATAGTGCCTGATAGGTACTTTTTCTGATCCTCTTCCTCCTTTTACCCTCCGCCTCAAGTGGATTCCAGTGTCTCGTTCCCCTCTTTGTGTTCATGGTTCTCATTGTTTGGCTCCAACTTATAAATGAGAACATGTAGTATTTGTTTTTCTGTTCCTGCATTAGTTTGCTTAGGAAAATGGCCTCCAGCTTCATCCATGTTCCTAAAAAGGACATGATTTTGTTGGGTTCTTTTGGTTTGTTTTTTTGTCTGCATTGTATTGCATGGCGTATATGTGCCACATTATCTTAATCTAGCCTATTACTGACAGGCATTTAGGTTGATTCCATGTTTTTGCTATTATGAATAGTGCTACAGTGAGCATGTGTACATGTGTTTATGGTAGAACAATTTATATTCCTTTGGGTATGTACCCAATAATAGGATTGCTGGGTTGTATGGCAATTGTTTTTAGTTCTTTGGGAAGCAATGCCACACTGCTTTCCACAATTGTTGTACTAATTTGCACTCCCAACAGCAATGTATAAGCATTCTCTTTTCCCCACAACCTTGCCAGCATCTGTTATTTTTGGCTTTATAAAAATAGACATTTTGACTCGTGTGAGATATCATCTCATTATGGTTTTGATTTGCATTTGTGTAATAATTAGTGACATTGAGAATTTTCGATATGCTTTTTGAACATAAAAGACATTTTTTAATATGTCTTCTTTTGGGAAGTGTCTGTTCATGTTCTTCACCCACTTTTTTAGTGGGGCTGTTTTGTGCTTTTTGATTTACTTAAGTTTCTTACGGATTCTGATATTAGGCCTTTGTCAGATGCATAGCTTGCAAAAATTTTCTCTGATTATGTAGATTGTCTATTCACTCTCTTAATGGTGTCTTTTTTTGTGTAAAAGCTATTCAGTTTAATTAGATCACATTTGTCAATATTTGTTTTGTTGCCATTGCTTTTGGCATCTTTGTATGAAATCTTTGCCTGTTCCTATGTCCAGTTATCATCAAGGGTTTTCTTTCTTTCCTTTTTTTTCTATAGTTTTAGGTTTTACATTTAAGTCTTTAATCCATTAATAGGATTAGGCTTTATGTCCCCACCCAAATCTCGTCTTGATTTGTAATCTCCGTAATCCCCATGTGTCAAGGGAGAGACCTAGTGCAGGGAATTGGATCATGAGGGCAGTTTCTTCTATTCTGTTCTTGTGGTAGTGAGTTATCATGAGATCTGATGGTTTTATAAGTTTTTGATAGTTTTCCCTGCGTTCATTCCCCTCCACTTTCTGCCATAATTGTAAGTTTCCTGAGGCCTCCCCAGCCATGCTGAACTATGAGTCTATTAAACCTCTTTTCATTATAAATTATCCAGTCTCAGGCAGTTCTTTACAAACGTGTGAAAACAGACTAATACAGTAAAGTGGTACTGATGAAGTAGGGTGCTGCTATAACAATAACTGAAAGTATGGAAGTGACTTTGGAACTGGACAACAGGCAGAGGTTGAAACAGATTGGAGGGCTCAGAAGAAGGCAGGGAGATGGGGGAATGTTTGGAATTTCCTAGAAACTTTTTGAATGACTTTCACCAAAATGCTGATAGTAATGTGGACAATGAAGTCCAGCCTGAGGTAATCTTAGATGGATATGAGAAATTTGTTGGGAACTAGAATAAATGTGACTCTTGCTATGCCTTAACAAAGAGACTGGCAACATTTTGCCCCTGCCCTAAAGATTTGTGGAACTTAGAATTTGAGAGAGATAATGTAGGGTATCTGGTAGAAGAAATTTATAAGCTGCAAAACATCCAAGAGGTGACTTGGGTGTTCTTAAAAGCATTTAGGGCTGGGTGTGGTGGCTAACTCCTGTAATCCCGGCACTTTGGGTGGCTCAGGTGGGCAGACCAGAAGGTCAGGAGTTTGAGAGCAGCCTGGCCAAAATGATGAAACCCATCTCTACTAAAAATACAAAACATTAGCCAGGCATGGTGGCAGGCACCTGTAGTCACAGCCACTTGGGAGGCTGAGGCAAGAGAATCGCTTGAACCCAGGAGGCAGAGGTTGCAGTGAGCTGAGATTGTGCCACTGCATTCCAGCCTGGGCAACAAAACAAGAATCCATCTCTTAAAAAAAATAAAAATAAAATAAAGCATTTAGTTTTATACATTCTCAAAGAGATGGTTTGGAATTGGAACTTTTATTTAAAAGGGAAGCAGAGCATAGAAATTTGGAAAATTTGCCACCAACAATGTAATAGAAAATAAAAACCCATTTTTCTAAGGAGAAATTCAAGCCAGCTGCAGAAATGTTAATCACCAAGACAATGGGAAAAACGTCTCCAGTACATGACAGAGTTTGTCACAACAGCCTCTCCCATCACAGGCCCAGGGGCATAGGAGGGAAAAATAGTTTCATGGGTGAGAGCAAGGGCCTTGCTGCTGTGTGCAGCTTCAAAACTTGGTGCCCTGCATTACAGCCATAGCTAAAAGGGGCCAACACACAACTCAAGCCATTGCTTCAGAAGGTACTAGACCAAAGCCTTTGTGGTTTGCATGTGGTGTTGGTCCTGCAGGTGCACAGAAGAAAAGAATTGATGTTTGGGAACTTTCATATAGATTTCAGAGGATGCATAGAAATGTCTGGATGGCCAGGCAGAAGTTTGCTGCAGGGGTGGAGCCCTCATGGGGAATGTCTGCTAGGGCACTGCAGAAGAGAAATGTGGAACTGAAGACCCTACACAGAGTTCCCAATGGGGCAATGCCTAGTGGATCTGTGAAAAGAGAGACACTGTCCTCCAGACCCCAGGATAGATCTATTAACAGCTTGCACCATGTACCTGAAAAAGCAACAGCCACTCAACTCTAGCTCATAAAAGCAGGCAGAAGGGGGGCTGTACTCTGTAAAGCCACAGGGATGGAGCTGCTCAAGTCTGTGGGAGACTGCCTTTTGCATCAGCATGACCTGGATTTGAGACTTCGAAACAAAGAAGATCATTCTGGAACTTTAAGGTTTAATGATTTCCCAGCTGGATTTTGGGCTTGCATGGGACCTTTTGCCCTTTTGTTTTGGTTAATTTCTCTCCTTTGGAATGGAAACATTTACCCAATTCCTGTACTTACATTGTATCTTGGAAGTAACTAACTTTTTTTTCCCAGGCTCCTGGCAGAAGGGACTTGCCTTGTCTCAGATGAGACTTTGCACATTGACTTCTGGGTTAGTACTAGAATGAATTAAAAATCTGTTGAGAAGCCTTGAATAGTTTTGAAATGTGAGAGACTTGAGATTTGGAAGGAGCCAGTGGCAGAATAATATGGTTAGGCTTTGTTTTCCCACCCAAATTTCACGTTGAATTATAATCCCCATTAGTCTCATATGTCAAGAGAAAGACCAGGTGGAGATAATTGGATCATGGGGGTGGTTCACCCATGCTGTTCTTGTGATAATGAATTCTCATTTGATCTGATGGTTTTGTTAGTGTTTGGTAGCTCCTCCTGCCTTTATTCTCTTTTCTGCTATCTTGTGAAGAAAGTGCCTTGTTTCTCCTTCACTTTCTGCCATGATTGTAAGTTTTCTGATGCCTCCCCAGCCATGAACTGTGAGCCAATTAAATCTCGTTTATTTTTTATTTTATTTTTTTATTGTACTTTAGGTTCTGGGGTACATGTGCGGATCATGCAGGATTGTTGCATAGGTACATACATGGCAATGTGGTTTGCTGCCTCCATCTTCCTGTCACTTACATCTGGCATTTCTCCCCATGTTATCCCTCCCCAAACTCCCCACCCCCCCACTGTCCCACCCTTGACCCCCAACCTACCCCAGTGTGTGATGCTCCCTTCCCTGGGTCCATGTGTTCTCATTGTTCAACACCTGCCTATGAGTGAGAACATGTGGTGGGTGATTTTCTGTTCTTGTGTCAGTTTGCTAAGAATGATGGTTTCCAGGTTCATCCCTGTCCCTACAAAGGACACTAACTCATTGTTTCTTATGGCTGCATAGTATTCCATGGTGTATATGTGCCACATTTTTCTTGTCCGGTCTATTGTCGATGGGCATTTGGGTTGGTACCAGGTCTTTGCTATTGGAAATAGTGCTGCTATGAATGTACATGTGCATGTGTCTTTATAATAGAACAATTTATAATCCTTTGGGTATATACCCAGTAATAGGATTGCTGGGTCAAATGGAATTTCTATTCTAGGTCCTTGAGGAAGCACCACACTGTCTTCCACAATGGTTGAACTAATTTACACTCCCACCAACAGTGTAAAAGTGTTTCTTGTACCTATTTCTGCACATCTTCTCCAGCATCTGTTGTCTCCAGATTTTTAATGATTGCCATTCTAACTGGCATGAGGTGGTATCTCAATGAATGGTTTTGATTTACATTTCTCTAATAATCAGTGATGATGAGCAATTTTTCATATGTTTGTTGACCTCATATATGTCTTCTTTTGAAAAGTGTCTGTTCATATCCTTCTCCCACTTTTGGATGGGTTTCTTTGTTTTTTTCTTGCAAACCTGTTTTAGTTCTTTGTAGATTCTGGATATTAGCCCGTTGTCAGATGGGTAGATTGCAAAAACTTTTTACCATTCTGTTGGTGGCCAGTTCACTCTGATTGTTTCTTTGGCTGTGCAGAAGCTCTGGAGTGTAATTAGGTCCCATTTGTCTATTTTGGCTTTTGCTGCCAATGCTTTCAGTGTTTTAGTCATGAAGTCCTTGCCTATGCCTATGTCTTGAATGGTTTTGCCTAGATTTTCTTCCAGGGTTTTTATGGTGTTAGGTCTTCTGTTTAAGTCTTTAATCCATCTGGAGTTAATTTTAGTGTAAGATGTCAGGAAGCAGTCCAGTTTCTGCTTTCTGCATACTGCTAGCCAGTTTTCCCAGTGCCATTTATTAAACAGAGAATCCTTTCCCTGTTGCTTGTTTTTGTGAGGTTCGTCAAAGATCAGATGGTTGTAGATGTGTGGCATTGCCTCCAAGGCCTCTGTTCTGTTCCATTGGCCTATATCTCTGTTTTGGTACCAGTACCATGCTATTTTGAGTACTCTTTATAAATCATCCAGTCTTGGGCAGTTCTTTATAGCAATGTGTAAATAGACTAATACATTCATCTTGAATTAATTTTTGTATGTGGTGTAAGGACGTGTTTGCTGGTGCGCAATGTTATTTCTAGGCTTTCTATTTTGTTTCACTGGTCTATTTGTCTGTTTTTGTATCAATACCATCCTGTTTTGGTCACTGTAGCCCTGAAATATAGTTTGAAGTTGGATAAAGTAATGCCTCTAGGTCTGTTCTTTTTGCTTAGGCTTGCCTCAGCTATTTGAACTCATTTTTGATTCCACAGTTTTAAAATAGTTTTTTTCTTGTTCTGCGAATAATGTCATTGGTAGTTTGATAGGAATAGCACTGAATTTGTAAAGTGCTTAGGACAGAAGGGCCATTTTCATAATATTGAGTCTTCCTATGCATAAGCATGTTTTTCCATTTGTTTGTGTCATTTCTGATTTCTTTGAGCAGCGTTTTGTAATTCTTTTTATAGAGGTCTTTGTATTACTAGGCATTTTATTCTTTTTGTGGCAATTGTGAACAAAGTTGCATTCCGGATTTGACTCTTGGCTAGGTTGTTGTTGTTTAGGAATGCTACTGATTTTGTATCCTGAAATATTGCTGAAGCTGTTCATCAGCTGAAGGAGCTTTTGGGCAGAGACTCTATGATGTCTGAGATATAGACTCATGTCATCTGCAGAAGGTAATAGTTCAATATACTGTTTTAAACAGAGTAATACATGACAAAAAATAGAATATAATAAAATACCTTCCAAGACAGACCCAGACACTTCATAAATAATAATGTTAAAATAATGGTATTTCAAACTAGTGGAACAAAAATAATTAATAATTAATCTATAAATAATGTTGGCATTTGGTTAATCATATAAAATGAGGTAAAATCTCTCTCTTCTATCGTACACTAAAATAATTGGACATAAATTTAAGAGTTGAATGTAAACTATAAAGCAATGAAATGATAAAAAAATCAATCTTAAATAAGCTTTTTTTTAAAAAAAATATGAGGTTAGATGGCCCTTTTGAGCATAAGAACAATAACAACAAAAAAATGACAGCTGTTCACTCAGCAGTTTTTTTATTTCAAGCATTGTGTCAAGCATTTATGTTTTATATGTAAAAACCTATTTAATCCCTGAAAGAAACTTATACAGTAGTAGGGCATTAGATTCATTTTCCAAAATGTAGAAACCAAAGTGTAGAGAAACTAAACTTGCCCATGGACACTCAGCAGTTATAAAACCTGAGGAGAACTAATGGAATCTTACTTCCCAGTTGACATATTTATATGACTTTGAAACCTTGGGACTGAAAAGGGACTATACACAAAATAAAAAATTATATCAAAAAAAAATTATATCACAACCAGTAGGTAATTTGAAGTATAGGTGGAAAGGGGATAATAACTATAATAAATAAAAGCACTTTCAAATTAGTATGAAATTGATGAACACACCCATATTAAAATGGGCAAAGAATATACATTGGTAATTCTAACATGTAGAAATTCAAATGACCAATGAACCCACAGAAACATATTCAGTCTCCTACAGTAATAACCATTTTGGTTGTCTTCATACTTTTCATCAAACTCCCCTAAAAGTTCCTTCCATTATGCCCTTGCAACAATGTTTAAACAATATAGAGTCAAGTGGGACAGTGATGAATGGGCATCTGTCTTAAGTTAAACCAAACAAAGTCCTCCATCTACAAATTAAGATTTAGCCTTACTACAAGTATGATCCCATAATCAAAACTCAGACAATTGAAAAGACCATCTGCCACCATGCTGATTGGACAGTGAGGAATCTACCTCAGAGAGGGAGAGAGAGACAGAGAGAGACAGAATAAACAGATCCACACAAACATTGAGAATTGACAGGCTGTGAAGAACACTTTCAGAATTACCATGGACTTTCCAGCACCTGGCTTGGTTCTAGTCTTTCCTGAGGTTCTGCTGTGCTTATGCCCTTGGTTCCAGGAGACACATCTGTCTCCTTTTTGGCTTTGGCAATCTAGAGTGGTTCTCTGTTACCTGCAACAAAAAGGTACTGAGTGATACATTTTACTAGTAAGAAATATAACCAAAAAAATTACTAAGATAAATTGATAGAAAAATAAAAACCTATTTTTGACAAATTTTTAAAAATAATAATACCTAACTTTTGGAAGGTAATGGAATACATGCTCTACTGGTGCTCATGTAAAACCAACAACTTTTCTAGAAGGCTATTCGTCAATGCTTGCTTACAGCTTTCAAAATAGGCATACCAATAATTCTACAACTAATATTTTTCTGCCAAGTAAATAATCAGTAGTTCATAAGAATATGTTTAAAATTGAAAGATTGGAAAATAACCTCAATTTTCACAAATAGGTAATTGGTTAATGAAATTACTATCCATTTATATAACAGTATTTCATGGACACAAGGCACACTGGGATGTTCCTATAGTATTGGCTACTCTGGAGGCTGACAGAATGTTTGCTTGAACCCAAGAGCTGGAGGCTGTGGTGTGTTATGGTGGGGTCTGTGAAAGAATTTTATGGAATTTTGAAAATTAGTATTTTGGATTAAGTACCAAAAATCCAATACCTATATGAATCAGGCAGGAAATGCATGTCAGTGAAATAGTTTTAGTTCAAGCACATATGCATATAATATGTGAATTTTGGGGACTATGGTTGACTAGAATGCACGTATCCTATCTAAAGGGGCAAAGAGATATTCAGTCCCAGCCATTTTTGTCCCCAATGACTGCAGACCTAACACTGACTGATCCTTGCTTTTTCAAAAGATAGAAATTGTATTTGATGTAAAAACGCCTAAATCCTAATTATTAGCTCAATTTAAAAAATTGCAGGAAGCAAGTCCTAATAGTATGCTAAATTCAGTGGAGAGGCCAATGGTTTTCAATTTGTGTTTGAGAAAAATATTCAATTCATTTGTTGTATATTCAGTATATTTACTAGCAGTTCTTTTGAAATGGCTGGTTAAAAATAGCAGACATCAAGAGTGATTTTTTTTTTTTCTAGTGTTAGGAGTAAGCGAAGCACATCCATTTACTCCACTATTACTCTGGAGATTTGGTCAAAACGACATCTACGAAACAAAGTAATACATGAATAAAAACCTAGACAGTATCATTCAGGACGTAGGCATGGGCAGAGACTTCAAGGCTAAAACACCCAAAGCAATTGCAACAAAAGCCAAAATAGACAAATGGGATCTAATTAAATTAAAGAACTTCTGTACAGCAAAAGAAACTATCATTGGATTAAACAAGCAACCTACAGAATGGTAGAAAGCTTTTACAATCTAACCATATGACAAAGGGCTAATATCCAGAATCTACAAGGAACTGAGACAAATTTACAAGAAAAAAACCAAACAACTCCATCAAAAAGTGAGTGAAGGATATGAACAGACACTTCTCAAAAGAAGACATTTATGTGGTAACAAACATGACAAAAAGCTCATCATCACTGGTCATTAGAGAAATGCAAATCAAATCCACAATGAGATACCATCTCATGCCAGTTAGAATGGTGATCATTAAAAAGTCAGTAAACAATAGATGCTGGTGCGGCTGTGGAGAAATAAGAACACTTTTACCCTGTTGGTAGAAGTGTCAATTAGTTCAATCATTGTGGAAGACAGTGTGGTGATTCCTCAAGGATGTAGAACCAGAAATACCGTTTGATCCAGCATTCCCATTACTGGATATATACCCAAAGGATTAGAAATCGTTCTAGTATAAAGACACATGCACTCATATGTTTATTGAAGCACTATTTACAATAGTAAATACTTGGAACCAACCAACCCAAATGCCCATCAATGATAGGCTGGATAAAGAAAATGTGGCACATATACACCATGGAATACTATGCAGCCATAAAGAGAATGACTTCATGTCCTTTGCAGGCACATGGATGAATCTGGAAACCATCATTCTCAGCAAACTAGCACAGCAACAGAAAACCAAACACCACATGTTCTCACTCATAAGTGGGAGTTGAAGAATGAGAACACATGGACACAGGGAGGGGAACAACACACACTGAGGCCTGTTGCGAGGTGGGGGGCAAGGAGAAGGGGGAGCATTAGGACAAATACCTAATGCATATGGGGCTTAAAACCTAAATGATGGATTGATAGGTGCAGCTAACCACCATGGTGCTTGTATACCTATATAACAAACCTGCACATTCTGCACATGTATCCCAGAACTAAAAGTAAAATAAAAAAGCAAGAAAGCAAGGAAGGAGGGAGGGAAGACAGGAAGGCCAGAAGGCAGGAAGGAAAGAAGGAAGGAAGGAAAGGAGGAAAGAAGGAAGGAAAGAAGGAAGGAAGGAAGGAGGGAAGGAAGGAAGGAAGGAGGGAAGGAAGGAAGGAGGGAAGGAAGGAAGGAGGGAAGGAAGGAAGGAGGGAAGGCAGGCAGGCAGGCAGGCAGGCAAAGTCTTAATTTTTATAGATGTTAAAACCCAACAATTGTACTTCTAAGGGTTATTCTTGAATATATAATGGGCTAATTGTATAAAAATGTATCTTCAAGGAGATTAATCAAAATGTATTAAACTGGAAAAATGGAAACAATCTAAACACAGAATGATCCATGAGTAAAACAAATTTGGTGCATTCTAACAATGAGATATTCTATAGTTATTATGATGTAGATGTGTGTGCATATAATTTAATAAGAATAAATTAACATATTTTAAAGTAAAAAATTAGTTTACAAAAATATTGTAAGAGTTTTGTTTCTATCTAAAAATTTTGTTTGTATGTATGCAAAATATACATCAAGTTTTTGAATTGCCTATCTTGAGTGGTGTGATTTGAATTCTCTTCTTTATTTTTCTGATTTTTTTTTCACAACAAGTATGAATCCTTATATAGTCAACCAATAGCACTTTACATCTTATTTTTCAATTGCAAGTTTTATTACTTCAATCATAAGAAATACGTTTAACAAAATAAATTTTATTGAAGAACCAGTCTCCCACATATTTGTTCAGCCATAATAAATTAAATCTCTAAGTAATGTTTTGAAGAAAGGGGTGCTCAAGAGTGTCAGATAACCTAGAGTAGTCAAGAAAGATAAGTACCGAGGAGTGTTTGTGGGATTTGGTAATTAGTAAGTCATTCATTGTGACCTACAACTTCACATTAAAAAGGGAGAAAGTTTGTTTTGTTCCTAAAATCAAAGAGAGATCATTTTCCCTTGTCCAAAGCAATTTGTTAAGTTTTAATGCTGCTTAATAATGTGAAGAAAGGGTGATGGGAATGGTTTTTGTCCCTCCGCCTGCATTGCATACAATAAGCATGTAATTAAACTTTGAAAAACTCATTTTTACCAAGTTGTATTATGGGAGATGTTGATTATTGTCCATAAATGAGTAATATTTAACAATCAAAATGTATGTTAAGATTAAATATCTTAAAATATTCATTAATGCATTCTTTCATTCATTTATTTATTCAACAAATATTAAGTGCCTACTATTACCTGACATCATTCTAGGTGTTCTGGGGTTACATATGAGAACAAAATAGACAGCATATACCTGGGGGCTTATATTCTAGTTAGGAAAAACACACAACAAAAAAGTAAAACCAGTTGGGCTGATGGTGGTAAGTGCTATCAGAAAAACATAATGAAAAAAGAACTGATATTCGAGGGTGGGGTGAGATTAAAATATTAAATAGGGCAGTCATGGTATCTCGTACTGAAAAGGGACACTTGAGCAAAGACCTGCTAGAGGCAAGGAAATGAGTTATTCTGAATCTGCAGGAAGAGTGCTCCCAGAGAACAGCATGGGCAAGCAGCGAGCCTGGGATTCTTGAGGAATAGAAGGTGACTGGTGGTGGCTATAGGGAAGGTGGTTGAGGAGGAGAAGTTAGAGAAGGTGGGGTGATAGCATGCCGATTTTGTGAAGAGTCTAGTCTTCCTCTTGATGAGTTGGAAAGCCATAGGAGATCTTGAGTAGAAGAGAGGTTGACACCTTTGACCTTGGTGTGACAAGACTCACTCTCACTGCTGTGTTGAGAATAAACTATGGGAGCATGCAGGCCAGTCTTCAGTTGCCCCTGCAAATCCATTCTCTGCCCTCTCCTACTCTGCTTTGATGCCTGCCATGGCATCCCTGGGGCTACCTTGACTTCCACTTCCAATTAGGTGTGTGCAATGGGAGATAGTTGGAGGAAATCTAAGGGAGAGGAGAGAGAGATTTGAGTTTTTATCTCCTCTGCTGCCCTTCTACCAACTCATGATTCTGGTAGTGTCTCTACTGGTAGCTGAACATCATGCCATTTCAAATAAGCAAGCAATTAATACAGGTTTCTAAAGACAATAATGTTTAATATTTATCTACATCTAGTTTCTCTTAGTATAATTTAATCAGATTTTTAAATGTACTTTTAAAAAGCTGTCCCTTATTTATTTCTTCTTCCTCAGAGGTACATGCCTATGGCCATGTGACAAGGCCTCTTCTTGCTGGAATTTCTTTGGAAAAATATTCTTATGTTGACCACATCCCTGATAGTGACAGGAAAGCCCGTGCTCTGCCCTTGCCATTTTGGGAGGTCTGCCCGGTAGTGCACCATGGCACTTCGCCCACGTTTTTACCCGTAAGAAAAATACACAAATATAATAAGAACCAGCTGCTTCTTTCCTACACTGCCCCAGTGCAGTATTTAGCCTATACTCCAGCTCATGGAGCTTATGTTCCATAATAAAATTTGGGAAACGTCTCAGCTGGTGGGTCCAATTGAGTATGTTCGTTTGTCTGTTTACTATTTGTGGGGAAACATAGTATTTTCCCTGTTTGGGCAAGTTTCTCTGTGACTTAAATTTACTGGTGGCCTTTAAATAAGACCAGTTCCACAGTTAACCTTTCTTTTCCCCATCTGGGCTCAGTAATCATTCAGGTTCTTTTTTTTTTTTTTTTTTTTTTTTCAAATTCATTTTCTCATTCTTGGTCTGTGGCTGTGGCTAACTTCCCTGTGGGAGGTTGGTGATACCGCCCAGTAACTGGAATGAGTGCCTGATTAAAGATTGCAGCTAATGACATTTGGGATGGACACAATGTTGTTATGCTTTCATGTCTCTCTTTATTTCTTCTAATAGTTTCTTATTAGTTAAGACCTTAAGTAATACATGTGAGTTTCTTGTAAACATTAAAACATTTCTTTTTATCTGCTATAATTTAATGCCAGATTGTGTGTAGGCTAGTGACCCAGAAAAGCCATTTACTGATATATGGTGTGTAATTTAGCCAAACTGGTTTGATTACATTACTGGGTATGATTTAGGCCCATGGATGAGTCAACCGGCAATTTGATTGAAGCCATACTCTGCCTTGTCATTCACAGACCAGAACAGAAGCCTTAATTAGCCTAGTTGATTAAGCAAAAATCCAATTTTAGTCAGATACCTGGAGGACTATATCACAGGAGTCAACATGAACTTGAACATTATTTTTTTTAAAAAGGGAAGAACAATCACAGAAGTATCTACATTGTTTTTCCTATTTTTTCAATGAGGTTTGTAATGACACAGCATCCGTTTTTGATCAAATGATGGCAACTGCAACTAAATGATTTTTAAGATCAAAAGAATCTGATTTCATTTTACTCATGTTCTATTCACTTCTAGCTAGAAGGCACACACTTTGTAAAAGAAATTGTATTTTTTATGGTTGGTGTTTGAGACATTGAGCAAATTTTGAAAGGCACCTTTCAGGGATAAGAAAAGAAGACTGGAATAAACTAGAATTCATTTTATTGATATCTTTGGGGGAATATTCTTTCTGTTGATATTTATTTGCCAAAGAGTTTAGATGATGGTTTAGATTATAAAAATTTCTCATTGAAATAAAATAATTTGAGAAATAATACTCATTTTACAATTGGAAGACATGAAATAGAGAACCTTTTATAGCAATTACTCTCTTTTATGTTATTTCCTTTTTCTACTGTTACTGGTTTGGCTTTTATCTCATGGGCTATTTAGGAATAACTCCTGCCAGCTTGATATTGACAATATTATTTTTGGATTTACCTGTTGAGATCTTTATCAGAGACATTGCTGAAGAGTGATCTTTTGTTAACTACTTATTTAAGAAAATAACCAGATTTGTTTGTATGTAATATGAAATGGGAGAAGTTAGATCAACTGTTGCCTTTAAGTAGGTGCTTTATTTTGAAGGCTTACCTCTAAAATCTTTATTTTTGCTAAAAGAAAGATCTTTTCTACTTGCAGGGACTTTATGAGCTGAATTACTTGGGCTTTTTTGTTTGGTTTTTGATTGAGAAAGAGAACAACGAGTGAGGAAAAATAATAATATTTGTACTAGCTTTTTTTCTGACAATGCCTGCCTTTTTGGAAGTAAATTCTGGAATAGTCTAAGAAATAAATATTTGATTTTTTTTTCCTCTCATAGAAAGAAAAAAATGTCAGATTGCTAGAAGGATATATTCTGCAAACCTTTGCAGAAATATGCATATTACATGTTTATTATTTTTAATTCCATAGAATTAAATTAATGGGATATATTGAGATATAGTGTAAATAGCTCTTGACTTGGAATCAGGAGATCTATATGGTAGCACTAGTTTTGCTACTTTGTAGTCAAACAATTTAGGTTAATCATATCGTGTCTTTGCAAATGTTAATAAAACAGCAGTAGAAAAAATGAGTTATTTTCTCAGAGATCACTAAAATCAACTCCAGTTATTCTGGATTTGAACTTGATTGAATTCAGCACCTTCCATCTTACTTAATCAGGGAACCGCACCAAACAAAATCCTATTGGATGGGAGATCTACACAAAGATATTTAGAAAATGCTGCAGTAGGTGGTTATTCAGGCTCTGTTTAGATTTAACATTTAACATTTACTATGTTTTCTTATCATAGCTAAACTAAGAAAAGATTTCATATTGTTTTAGTTTAGGTAACTTTACTGTTTTCAGAACTTCTTTAAGGAAAAGTGGTTTCAGGAAAGGGCCTTTGCTTGCAAAGATGGGAAGAGCTGGTATCCCTCTATTTATCTAGATCTGTTTCCTGAATATTGAAGATGTTAAATAATCTTATTCCCAACTACAACTGACTTTCAAGTCAGAAAGGAATTAAAACTTAATATTGCTGAATGTGACCAAGCACTGATCTCTTTATACAAGATTAGAACAAAAAAACTTTATCTTGCTGGCTGTGGTGGCTCACATCTGTAATCTCAGCACTTTAGGAGGCCGAGACAGGGGGATCACTTGAGGTCAGGAGTTCAAGACCAGCCTAGCCAACATAGTGAAACCCTGTCTCTACTAAAATTACAAAAATTAGCTGGTTGAGGTGGTGGACACCTGTAATCCCAGCTACTTGGAAGGCTGAGGCAGGAAAATTGCTTGAACCCAGGAAGCAGAGGTTGCAATGAGCCGAGATTGCGCCACTGCACTCCAGCCTGGGTGACAGAATAAGACTCTGTCTCAAAAAAAAAAAAAAAAAAAAAAGCTTTAACTTAACTGAGAACTTTTCTTGGATATCGTTCTAGAGGGTTTTGTATATCTTTCTTAATCACACGTTGTTTATCCATTTCTCCATCCTTCTCTGCACCTCTTAACTAAACCCTAAGCTACCAACAATTTTTAGAAATTCCAGAGTTTCCTCTCTGAACATTTGCATACTCTGGGAATATAGGTAGTATATAGGATAATTAAAAAAAATCCATATGAAAGCTACTGTGAGAAATGGGCCAGCATAAAAACTGTTTTCTAAAAGAAAAAGTGTGACTGGTCATATGAAGGTGAGTGGGTGGAGAAAGGAGCTAAGCAATACTGACCATAATTTAGTTAGGTTTGTGATCAAGAATGAATGGAGATCAGAAAGAAGGAAATAGGAATTCAGTCTTCACACAAGGAAAACTGCATGAAATTGAATAGGCTGTAGAGAAGGGGTAAGGAACAGGTAGGAGTGGAGACAGATGGAAATGAAAGGTATTCTGGCAAATAAACTACTGGCTCTCTGATGGATGTACTTGCTCTTTAGTTTTAAGAGAAACTTTAGAAATAGTTAAGTAGTAATGAGTTCAGTAGTGCTCAAGAAATTTAGTAAAAGATTAAAACAGTTAAAAAAAACCCAAATAGCTGAGAACTTGTAAATGCTACTTTTCCCTTAATTGTTACTATAACCTCCATTCTCATATATTGAATAAGTCTAAGTTCAACTTGACTTATTCAGTATATGAGGATGGAGGTTATAGAAGCAATTATATTAGTCAAATATTGTTTTCCAAATAAAATTTTTAGTACTATTAATTTAATTTCATGGATAAATTAGTTACATAAACATGACAAAGCCTTATCTTTTAAAAAATTTTTATACAGATATTTGACTATGTTAAAATTTTCAAACAACTCTTAAGGATGTGGAATGAAAAGGAGTTTATCCCAACACAGTACTTTAGTACCCCACTGTTTTTTTCCCTTATAGCAAAGTTAAAAGAATTTTACATTAAGCACTTACATACTCACTATGTAAAGTCTGTTGCTAACAGTTTACTATAATTTCTAAGTCACATATTTATCCATCTCTCCATTCTTCTCTGCAACTCTTAATCCATTTTATTTCAGATGCATTTCAAAGTAAATTGAAGATGTCAATATATACCTCCCTCTAAATATTTTAGAGTACTTAACTAGATTTTGATACTTATTTAGTTTTTCTTGATGTGTGATTTATATATGAGATAAACAATCATAAGTATGTATTTGCTAGGTTTTGGCAAATGAATATATATAGTACCTATCAATCCAAACCTGTTTCTAGACACAAAACATTTGTGGCAGCCAGAATATTCCTTTATCACTTTCCAGTCAATCTTTACTCCTGCCCTCTTACACAACCACTTACTTCCTGTCATTCTAGTTTTGCAATTCTAAAATTTCATATAAATAAAAGCATACAGAACCTTTTGTATATGGGTTTTTCTTTCCATCAGTATATTTTAATTAATTCACACATGGTACACCAGTAATTTGTTTCTTTTGAATGTGTAGTGGTATTTTGATTTTTATTTGCATTTTGCTGATAACTAATGATGTTATTTTTTTCTATAGGCTTGTTGGCCATTCTTTGATCTTATTCTGAGTTGTTTGTTTATTACTGAATTCTAATCATTATTTATTTATACTGGATAAAACTCCTTTGACAGATAAATGTTTTGCAAACATTTTCAATAACATTTTGAAGAATAGTCATTTTAAAATATGATGAATTTGATTTATTGATTTTTTTTTTTTTAGTGATTGTTCCTTTTTGTGACTTGTCTAAGAAACTTTTGGATTAAGCTCCAAGCTACACAGAGATCCTTCTATGTCTCTTTCTAAAAGCATTTTGGTTTTTAATTGTCATTGTTTTACCTTTTATGCTTGGGTCTAAAATCTGTCTTGAATTATTTCTTGTATGGTGAGACAAAGTCCCATTATATTTAACATGTTGATATTTACATAGATTTTACAATTGATATATTGTATTATATTGTGTGATAAAAGGGCTCATTATTTATTCGTTTTTCAATTATATACTGTGTTTTCTCCAACAGTTATTAACTTCTTTCTGGAGATATGCATCAATCTCTTATGACCTGTGAGACCAAATGATCATGCTTGGGAAAATTTTTCCATCTCACGAACAGTTATTAAGCTACACTGTGAACTGTATTGTGACAAATGCTACAGATAAGAAAAAAAAAGATCCCCTGCACTTGCCTCACTAGAGCAAAGTCTACTGAGGATACAATAAGTAAATGGATAATTACAGGAGAGATTTTTAAAAGCTGATGAAAACATGCATAGAGCTGTGAGGGCACAAACAAGGAACACCTAACACAGGATTTTAGAATCAGATAAAGAGAAATACAAGGAAAGATCACATGAACAGAAGAACCAGAATGGCTAGTGTCCAGAAGGAATTGTTGGCCAATAGTCCATGATGCCACCAAGACGCTGAGAAAGATGAAAATGGAAGCAAAACAACACAAAACAGCATTAGAGTTGGCAGTCTGTACTTTAATGATCTTTGAAAGGGCAGTTTCAGCAGAGTGATGAAGGCTGAAGTCAGATTTCAAGGAATTAACAATGGTTTAAGGGTGGAAGCTAAACATCACAAGTACAGTTTATTTGGAAAAAATTGAATGGTAAAAATAAAAGTAAAGAGGGAAATATGATAGTAACTTGAAAGGATCGTAGAACTGAGCTTAGGATTTCTGGCATGCCAGTATTTTTACACTGCGTCAGGGGAGAGAGAGAAATTGTATTTCAAGTAGAGGAAAGATGTTCTAGAAAAAACCTCCTAAAGCAGTGCAGTCTGGAAAAAAAGGAATAAAGGCATAAGTATAAGAGTTGCTAATGGAGAGATATTTTGTTCTCTATGACAGGAACATGGAAACAGACACAAATGAAGAGAAAATAAGAATAATAATTGTTCATGGAGAGAAAAGAATTTGAAGAAATTCAAAGAATAGACAACATACCATAAAGTGGGAGGCAAGGCTATCCAGAGGGCAAAATTAGATAGATATTCAGAGCCGAAGACATGGGAATGGCTTTGAAATAAATTCTGTGATAAATGTGTTAGGGAGGTGTATTAGTTCTCTAATTGCTGAGTAACAATTACCACAAACTTAGTGGTTTAAAACAACCACCGTTTATTGGCATATAGTTAGCATGGGTCAGGAGCCCAGACATGGTTTCAGTAGGTCCTCTGTTAAGGGGCTCACAAGGCTGTTATCAAGATGTCACCAGGCTAAATTTTCAACTGGAGGCTTCACTAAGGAAGAACCCACTTCTAAGTTCATTCCAGTTGCTGGTAGAATTCCTTTCTTCATGGTTGCGTGACTGAGGGCCTTGATGTTTACCAGCTACTCAAAAAAATGTAGCTGTAGCTTTTAAGGTAGCTTTATCACATTTTTAAGGTCCTGAGAAGCTAGGGGTTGCCTGCAGTTCTGTGGTCCTGTGACCGTCTTCACAGACAATTCACGAGACTGTGTTTCTCAAAGGCTCCAGGAGAATCTCTTAATCTCCTGCTTGCTAAGACAGAGTTTTATACAATGCAACATAATTATAGAGTGACATCTGCCAGGTGCAGTGGCTCATGCCTGTAATCCCCACACTTTGGGAGGCTGAAGCAGGTGGATTACCTGAGGTCAGAAGTTTGAGACCAGACTGGCCAACCTGGTAAGACCCCATCTCTACTAAAAATACAAAAAGCCAGGTGTGGTGGTACACACCTATAATCCCAGCTACTCAGGGGGCTGAGGCAGGAGAATTGCTTGGACCCAGGAGGCGGAGGTTGCAGTGAGCGGAGATTGTGCCACTGCATTAGAGCCTGGGCAACAGAGTGAAATTCCATCTTAAAAGAAAAAAGAAGGGACATTCATTACCTTTGCCACAAATAAAATCTACTCAAGGGAATGACATCCTTTCACTTTTGCCATATTTCATTGGTTGGAAGCAAGTCACAGGTTGTGCCTACACCGTAGGTGAGGGGATTACACACAGGTGTGACTCATTGGGCAGTGAAGGCAGAGGTGGGGACCCCTTCAGGTGTATCTACCACAGGAGACTCTTTAGAGCTGTTCAGAACACATGATCCTTTAGAGTGGGCTGAGCGTGGCTGGGCCCAGGGAGTTGCTGGTACACACATGTACAACATTCAAAGTTCTAGAATAGAAGCAGAGAAATCAGAAAATATGGTCCTCCCCTCATGGTGGAGTTGGCTATGAAAGTTCAGCAAAAAGACAAGAGTGCAGAAATATCTGAACAGTGATGAAGAACATCTTTGAATATTTTAGCATGTGACTCAGACTGTTAGGGAGGCAAAAGAGGTCAGAAGGAAATTGGTTGTCTTAGATGATGAAAATTTATTAAAGTACTGCAGGTACCAAAGAGCCACAAGTTTTTATTCATTTACTCAACAGGAACTTATTGTTGGGCATGCAGAGATGTGGCATAAAGATGTGATGGTGGTAACATCTGTCAACTTTGGCACCAGATTGTCTGAGTTTAAATCCTTTTTATCTATTTACTAGCCATGTAACAATGGGTAAGTTATATAACTTAGGTGACTCAGTTTCCTCTTTATAAAATGGGGGAAATAATATTTTACACTTGGGTATGTGAAGAATGGGCTACTGGCACATTGTTAAGAAGCGTGATAGCACTATATTTACATGTTAACAGTTACATTGATGAAATAAACAAAATTAACAAGATAATAGCCTGTATACCTAAGTTGCTTATTGCCTTCTGAGAGAAAAATATATAGAAAAAGTAATTATAATACCACATGGCAAAGAACGCAAATGCATCAGTGTAGATATATAATGCTTTATTGCTGTAGAAAACAACCCCAGATCATAGTGGCTTATGATTTATTTAAGTGACAAGTCCACTGAGGATTAGATAGGGACTCTGTCCATTATAGTCATTCAGAAATTCACTTTGTCTACCTCAAGAGATGCTTTCTCAATCATTGAGGCAGAGGAAGAGAATGTGGCAAATCGCATACAGAATCCTAAAATGTCTACTTAGAAATGACATCGCCACTTTTGTTCATTTATTAAGTGACAAGTCATATGGCTACTCTAAGTGGGAAGAGGAAGTGCAAGTTTACAATGGGACCCTCTGAAAGACTAGAAATATTTGGTGGACTGAACTAATGTCTACCATAGTCTTTCCTCTAGTTCTTCATACATACACAAAACACTCCCTTCTCAAAGAAGATAATTTAAAAATCATATCTAATAACTGCACCTAGCTCAAAGCCCAGGATTGCTGAGTGGTTCCTGACTAGGATGCAGCTCCTGTTTCTCCAGATACCTTAACACTAAAATTATCACTTATGAGCTTCTCTGAAACTCCCAGTGTCTACAATTGTGTCTAGAGATAGAAAAACCACAATAAACTCACTCTACTATTCAGAAACAAAAAGAATAGGAGACACACAGCAGGTGGACATACACAAGTAGCATTGTGAACTCCTATTGAATACTCGTTGGGTGGGAGCTACTTACCCTGACGATGGAAAATGTTTCATAATTAGGCCCAGATTCTGCCTCTAGAAGGGAGTTTCCTATTACATTGTTCTCTGTGGTTCTTAGGTGACCCCTCTGAAAGTTTCTTTCTTTTATCTTCTTTGGCCACATCTAAAGTGGGCATTAGAAAATATGCCCTCCTTAGGGGATGAATTGCTTTCTCAGCTTAGTTATTGTCTGTAGACAACTGGGAAACAACGAATGCTTTGTTTCTGATAGTTGCTTTCTCTCAGGATGGTGGTCCTTTTTGGCAGTACAACTCTCAAAAACTAGTTGTCTATTTGCTTCTAGTTAGCCCCAGGTGTTAATTGCCACACTCAAAATTTCCTTTCTAGATAAAATTCTCACTTTGCTGAATTTCTCTGCTTCCTTCACAAGCCTCTTTCTAGATTTAATTGCACGTACTCTGAGCTTAGCCAGCTTTGGTAGGATAGTGACACAATAAACTATTATTTTCTGATTAAAAAGACCCTTACTCTGGGAATATTTGATCCACCCAGAAATTTGATTAGTGGGTAGGATGAATATTTCTTTGAGTTGACGCTTGCCAAATAGGGCTTAAATATTGTCTCGGTTTAGCTTTATATGTTACAGGTTGGATTAAAAAGTAGTTGTTTCTGCATTTCTGTACTATATTCCTCTTCCATATTGCTTTCCGTTAGGCAGGAGAGGGTCACAGGCAGATTTCCTATCATCTAGAGCATTCTTTTCCACCTTTTACTTCTTCTTATCTTGGCAGTAACAACTATTCATTTTCCAAATATAGGAGCTAAATGTTTAAAATAAGAAAAGGAAATAAGTTAAGCTGATCTGCCGTTCTAGGAGTGAAGGAGGACATGTTTAATTCCCAGGTGGAAAGGAGAAGTCTCCACTGGACTGTTTAAGTGCCTAAACTGTCCAAGTGCCTAAGAAAGCATATAAAGCCCTCAAGAATATGTTACCTACCTTACCCTTAATGGACTTGTATATGATTATTTTGTGCCCCTAAACTTAAAAGCTGACAACTGGAAGCTGTTTTTAGGGGCTCACATTATGATTTTTCTCAGACTGCTTATTCAGTGTACCTGTCTGTAATTCTTTTCACAGTTGCTCTTTAACTCCAACTTAGTCTAAGGACCTCATGTAAGACTTCCTTGTCTCCTAAAAGTTGGGTGAAAGTCCACTTTTCCATGTTTCTATAATCTGCTGTGCATATCAATATCACACTTTCTCTCAAAGGCTGTCAATAATGTGACTGTGAATATTGTGTATTATTTTTTGATATAATACACAATAATTTTGTATTATTTTGATAATATTTTGTATTATTTTGATAAGAAATAATTTTGTATTATTTTGATAAAATACACAATCATATATTTTATTATATTAGATATATGATAAAATAAGTATAATTAAAAGATTAAACATATAAAAGAATTAATTAAGCTATACGCAAAGAACAAGACACTATATAAATGGAATTACCATAGCTGAAAAAACTAGACAAAGGTAAAAAACGAATTAGTAAATTGACGAAATTCCTAAAGATGCAGCACAATGAAAAAAATTCAAAAATATGGTTAAAATATATTAAGAATAGAACTAAAGATCCAACATTCAACTAATAAAAGTGCCTGAAGAAAATAAAAAAGACGTTGGTGAGAAGCAGTATGTGAAAACACAATGTCCACAGTCAGATATAATTTCTCAGATTAAGCAAATACAAGTCTGAACAAGAATGAATATAAATAAATCTCTAATTGCAATTCTAAACTTGCTATGAAACTATGTAACATCCAAGAAACTGGTAAAGGGTCAGGTCAATCTCAACACACATTAATTGAACAAAACAAGGAATAATAATAAAAATGGCCAATTTGATAGTGTAAAAAGAAAGTAAAACTAAAATTGTGGATAGGTGTAATGTGTCACATGGGAAGAAGTGAATGAAGGCAGATCTCCAAATCTTTATTAAAAGGAGTATAGCAATGTGGACTAACTTTGACCATTATAAGTCAGTAAACATTATAAAATTGTAAGAGAAACAATTTAAAATTGGTAATTATAATCTCCAAATTAGAGAATATAAAAATGAATAAGGGAAATTCTATTCAACAGAAGGAAGAAAAGAAATAAAAAACAAACAAACAAGAAAAACAGGATAAGAGAGCAAAACAAAATAGTGGCAGAAAGTTCAGTTTTATCAATAATTTCAATAAATATAAAAGTACTGAATTTCATCAGTTAAAAGTATTTAAATTGTACTTTTTTAAAAAAAAAAAGTCTTTCCTCCTTTCTTAAAAATTAAATCTTAAAGCCACCAGGTTGTCAATTAATACTGGTGTCTAAAAAAAAAAAACCACCAGCTAAGTTCAAAAAAGAGAAACATATGCAGTGTCTATGTATGTATGTATGCGTATATGTGTGTGTTTATGGGGGGAAATGGTTAGAATTAGAGCCCAAACAGAGTAAGTAGGGCATCTGCAAAGAGGGGCAGGGCAGATGGCCTGGTGTGGGACCTCAGAGCCTGAGTAGGGGAAAGAGTGCCTGCATCAGGTGGCAGAGATGATGGCAACAGTGCCTGCCTGGCATGGAATGGTGAAACCTGGAGGGTCAGGTTGGTGACTGCATAGTGGAAGCAATGGTGATGGTCTGACAAGGTTGTCAGGGACTGAGTAAGTTAAAAAGAGTGTTGAGTGTCTACATAGGGGGAAATGTTTTTGCAGTAGCAGCACTTGGAATTAGTTTTCACACAAGAGACTTGATCTGATGAAAAATCATGTCAAGGATAATGGGTCTCATGGACTAATTGTTTGTATCTCCCTCAGATTCATGTGTTGAGTCCTAACCTCCAATACAATGGTATTTGGAGACAGGGACTTTAGGAGGGAATTAGGATTAGATGGGATATTGAGATTAACCCGCCCTCATGATGGGATTATTGTAGTTATAAGAAGAGACACTAGAGCATTTTCTCTCTCTCTTTCTCTGGAAGCCAGGAAGAAAGACCTCATCAGGAATTGAATAGGCTGGCAGCTTGATCTTAGGCTTCCCAGCATCCAGAATTGTGAGAAAATAAATTTCTGTTGTTTATGCAACCCAGGATATGGTATTTTGTATTTTGTTACAGCAGCCCAAGCAGCCAAACGCAATGGGAGTCATATTTCTCACTGTAGGAGAAGGAGGTTACAAATATGGAAAGAAATAAAACTGGAAATAATCCTATGGTATTGTACAAATATGGAAAAAAGTAAAACTGGAAATAATCCTATGGTATTGCACTGAAATCAGAGACACTGGTATTAACTCACATTTTAAAAATATATACATATATAGTTGAGTAAAACACACATAGATGTAAATGTGTATTTACATATATTCCCTAGCTGTGTCCATTGAGAGACCTGAGTAATCACAATACCAATGTCCACATTGATCTTCGTTTCTAAATAAATTCTCAGCCATAAGGAACTAGGGCCTTTGGGTAAATGGCTGGTTCCAATGTTTTGGCAGGCAAAGGACAAGATGAAAATGGAAAATGTTATTGTACCAGAAAGTGAAGAAGTGTTCAGAAAATGAGGTAGACAAAATTGGCTTGAAGAGACCCACATTAGACAAATATTGGAATGATTTGCACATCAAAATAATGACAGTAATATATTATAACCTGGTGATTAAATAGAAAGTTATTTGTTCATACAGATATAAATAAACAAATGCATAAATAAATGGAGACAAAAGAAAGCTTTTTGTTACAATAGAAAGTCAATTAATAAATATAGATGGACATCAATAATTATTTGGCAACCATATTACTAATAATTCAGTCATAAAGACATCAATGAATGGGAAAACTAGTGACAGAAAATTTGACAAGGAATGGTGTATTTATTTAGTCTAAAGATTTGTTAATAGCAAAGGGGAAAATAACTTTACAGTGAAGAAACTTAGAAGACATCACCTTTATCAAGTGATAAAAGTTAACACAACTAGTAGTAAGCCAAATTGAAATTGCATCCATCCGGTAGAACAATGAGAACACAGCATCACTTCTGTGATATTCCTACAATAAATACATGTAACCTGTATTTAATCACGATGGAATATCAGACAAATAAAAGCTTAAGAACATTTTACAAAATTATGTTATTTTAGAAAGTGTCAAGCTCATGAATGTCAAGGAGAGTCTGAGGAACTATTTCAGATTAAAGGAGAAAAGCAGAGGTTAATATAAAATATAGCTGGGGACTGGATAGTTTTTGCTATAGAAAATATTATTGAAAAAAACTACTGAAATTTTAACGGTGTCTGTGGATTATATTGTAGCCATCTGTCTATGCTAATTTCTCAATTTTAATGACTGCATTCTTTTATTTAGGTAAATGTTCTAGGAATTACACATAAATATTCCAGGATCATGGGGCATAATCTCTCCAATTTTCTCTCTAATCATTCAGAAAGATATTCTGTGAGTATAGTTTTAAATTTTCTGTTAAAATTTGAAAATATTTCAAGACAAAAATTTAAAAAATCCCGCTATACGATGTTTATAGGAGACCCACTTAAAACATAATAAAAGACTGTGTGGGGTTGGGTTAGAGAAAGATATAGAGGGAAGATGTTCATCAAAAGAAATCTGACATAGCAATGTAGCACAAAACACAATTAGAAACAGTTCATTCTTCAACAATGAATCAAAATGGATATTTACAAGGGAACAATAATATCAAAATTTATAGGATGCAAACAAAAGAGTGCTCACTGAGTAATCTGTAGCCTCCAAAAATATATGTTAAGAAAAAAATAAAAATTTAATGTCTCTTCTTAAACTAAAGAACAAAGGAAACATCTAATAAATACAAATAAAGCTGAGTAAAGAAAATTACAGGCATATTTTAGTGAAATAAAAAGTACCCAAATATTAGAATAAAGAAAATCAACCAAAAGACAGCTCTTTAAATATATTAGTAGAATATATTTATTAGAGTAAGAACAACAAACTAAAAACAACTCCTAAATCAGCATTGTTAGGAATTGTATTCATCAGAGTTCTCTAGAGGGACAGAATTAATGGACTATGTATATATAAATATACATATATATATATATATATATAAAGGAGAGTTTAGTAAGTATTAACTCGCATGATCACAAGGTCCCGCAATGGGCCCTCTGCAAGCTGAGGAGCAAGGAGAACCAGTCCAAGTTTCAAAACTAAAGAACTTGGAGACTGATGTTTGAAAGCAGGAAGCACCCAGCACAGGAGAATGATGTAGGCTGGAAGGGTAAGCCAGTCTCTCTTTTCACCTTTTTCTGCCCGCTTATTTTCTAGCTATGCTGGCAGATGATTAGCTTGTGTCCACCCAGATTGAGGGTGGGTCTGCCTTTACCAGCCCACTGACTCAAATATCAATCTCCTTTGGCAACACCCTCACAGACACAACTAGGATTAATACTTTGTATCCTTCAATCAAATCATGTTAAAACTCAGTATTAGCCATTACAGGAATGAAAAAGGGAAAACTACAGACACACAGAAACTGAACAAATCATAAGTGAATTTCATGGAAAACTTTAGAGACTAGTTTGCTAAAACGGACAATTTTCTAGACAAATATAATTTAACAAATAGAAATAAATCAATTGAACTAATCAAATCAGTAGTTTTTAAATCTTCCATTAAAAGTTATCATACTTTGGGTGTTTTAGAGGAATAGCTAGGTCAGATAATTTCTACCTTCCATGAATTTTGCAGGCACTAGAAAAGTCAGGGAGGCTTCTTAGTTTATTGTATGTGGCTGTATTGGAAACTTGCTCTAAAGCTACCTTATGTGGTCTCTTCCCTCCATCTAACCTTTAATTTCTAGTTGATCTCATAGTGCAATGAATTCCTCTATTAATATGCTCTGAGAGTTTGCAATTTTTACTTCAACTCAGCAATACTTACTGAGTAACCTATTACATTCCAGGTCCTATGATAGTTTTGGGAATAAAAGAGATACCTACATAGCAGATTGGCTGCTAGGTTGATGCAGTTAAAGCCTCAGTCTTAGATGAAAACAGCTGGGAACTTGCAAATCCCTAAATCACCAACTTATCTCTATTTTAGTCCTTCTTGCCTTTTTCCAGATATTTTGGACATTTTTGTAGATAGCGTTTTAAGTGCAAAACAAATGACAAAAACCCACAGAGATAAAAATGGCAAACTAATTGCAGCTGTATGGCATGAAACAATACAATCCTGAGAAAAAATGCATAATTGAATGTTAAACGACCACGTTAATGCATTAACTCCTGAGTTACTAGAGGCAAATCACTTGGCCCCTCTGCACCTCAGTGTAAACAGAACTACAGCTACTTATCCAGTTGATTTTGCAGTATTGCTGAGAAATAAATGGAATAAAATTAAATAACAGACATCCCTTGAAGAATATAATATAAATAAAAGCGTGTTATTATCAACTTCGTCATCATCATCATTAATATGTAGTGTTAATAGACATTTCCATTTAAAAATGAATTGTGAGACAGATTTTGAAAACAATTTGGGTGTAAGTTCATAGGGAAAAGGATATTTCAGGAAAGAATTATTATATCTTTTCCAGTTTGCATATTTTATAGCGACAATTCCACAATGCTATGGCCTTCCAACTTCTGTCTACAATTCACATATCTTTTGATTCAATATACAAGCATACACACATGCACAACTATATGTATCATATACACTTGGCCCCTCTTGGTTATCAGGTCATTGAATTTGGGCTGAATTATGCTACCAGCTTTCCAGGTTCTCCAGCTTGCCGATGGCAGATTATGGGACTTCTCAGTCTTCATAACCATGTGAATCAATGCCTATAAAAAGTCTCCTCATATATCCTATTGGTTCTATTCCTCAGAAGAATACTAATACTAATATATTCTTTTATAAAGGATTTTAAAAATAATTAAAGTAAGTACCTCCCAGTTCAATACTGTATGTATCATATAACACATATAGTATCACAAAACAGTATTTACCTTTTCGATATTAAGTCAAGTTTGGTATTTTCTATTTCACTCTGATATATTCCATATAATTCCATTTTATTTCATTTTTTAAAATGTATTTATTTTATGACTCCAGTTCGAAAACTGGTATTTAAATATATATCTCACATCCATTATTATTTAAAACAATTCCATGAAAACGACTTATTAAAGCTAATGGGGTAAGGCTAAGTAAAAGTCTATTTTTTTTTTCTGTTGAGATTCCAGAACAAGAAGTACTAAAAGTTTATGTTCTGCAGTTGAGGAGTATTGATTGTGTTGCATTCAGACTTTTCAAATTGTAGCACAAAAAGTTGGTTAAAAAAAAAAGTCACCAGACTTTCCAGTTTCCTTCCAATAAGCTTTGAAAGGAAGAATGACTGAAGGGAATTCTTAAGGATGAGCTCACAAGTAAGATGGGAGGAGGTTGTACCCTGCTATATTTTAGAATGTGAACTTATTAAATCCAGATGAATGTTTTGGACTATCATCTCTGTCTTCTGTAAAAGGAGAAATTATCTACAAAAAAAAATACAATTTGATAATTGAAGCCTGGGATATCGCTACATATTTTTTTAAACATCTTAACCTTTGATATATACAAGTGATAAAAATCATAATAGTTTATGATAGTACAAAATACTAACTTGTTATAAAGAGAGAAGATTTCACTTGCTGCGATAGAATTGAGTTTTAAATTTGTATATTTAATTTCAAGAGTAATTTTTATATGTACTGAACCAGAAAGCAGGGTAATCTATTTTCTAAAAAACCTTGACAAATCATATTGTTGTGTATATTTATATTTAAATATGTCAAATAATTAAATAATAAAACAATTGAATTCGGAGGCACTTATTTCAATTATTTTAAAAATCCTTTATAAAAGAATATATTAGTATTGGTTAGAGCTCTTCTAAGGAATAGAACCAATAGGATATATAAGGAGACTTTTTATAGGCATTGATTCCCATTGTTATAAAGTCTGAGAAATCCCATAATCTGCCATCTGCAAGCTGAGGAACCTGGAAAGTTGGTAGCATAATTCAGTCCAAATTCAATGACCTGATAACCAAGAGGGACCAGGTGTATAAGTCCTGATCTGACTTCAAACGCCAAAGAACCAGAAGCATAGATGTCTTAGGGCAGGAAAGGAAGGATGTTTCTGCTGAAACAGAGAGAGTGAATTAACCTTTTCTTACCTTTTTGTTCTATTTAGGATGTCAAAAGGTTTGGATGATAACTGCCCACATTGTGAGGGTAATCTTTTCTCAATCTATTGATTGAAATGCTAATCTCTTTTAGAAACACCCCCACAGATACACGCCAAAATAATATTTACCATCTATCTTGGCACGCTTTAGCCCTGTCAAGTTGACATATAAAATTAATCATTGCTAACATTTTAAACATTTTAAGCAATAAAATTAACCATCATTAACAGTTGCTTTGGGCATCTTTAAAAGATAATGATAATGTACAATTACTATATTCCTTTTATATGTTAAGCATCATGCTTGTTATTTTACACATTTTAAAATCTGTTCTTGCAAAAGTCATACATGACAGACATTAATAGATGGGAAAGCTGAGGCTTTGATAATTAAACAGTTAGAAGTAAATCTATTTTGCAAACTCTGGCCTGGGTCTCTCTCTAAAACCTGAGCTGTTAACTTCAGAGTACACATAGTTTTCAGAAAACCTAATATTATTATGGCAAATAACTCCCAACTATTACTACCACAGACATTTTACCAGTGTTTAGACTGTCCATACATACACAGACAGCTCTACCTTAATGTGTCCCAAAATGAACACCTTATCTTCTCCCCTTCAGCCTTCCCCAAACACCTCACAATCTGACCTCTTGACAATCTGGTTTCTCCTTTCAATGAAAAGCCGCCCCCCTCAGTTATTAAAGCCAGCAATCTGAAAGGCCTCCTTAACATATTTTGCTCCATTACCACCTCCACTCCACTTACATCCAATTGTCCACTAAATCTTATTGGCCATCTTGATAACTCTTATGTCCATCCACTTTTCTCAAGACCGGCTTTAACTACCTGGTCAAACAAGTTCTTACCAGTTTGTTCTTGGTTATTGTTTTGGTCTTATTTATTCCTGTCTAAAGTTTTCTCTGCTCTTATCTATTCTCTACACAGCAGCTACAGCAATCCTCATAAAATGTAAACCTGATCACATCATTTTTGCTTAAAATCCCTCAATGGCCCCTTATTTTCAGCATAAAACTTCTGATCCTTAGCCTGATATGCAAAGCCACTATCTGTAATCTCATCTCTGTCCAGTGCCATAACTCTCAACTCTCTCTGTACCTAGGGTTTCTAAATTATTTCCAATTTTTTGAACTGCTATGTCCTCAACTCCAAACCTTTGTATTTACTTTTAACTCAGCTTAAAATGCTTCCTTCTAACTCTCTACTTAGGGAGTTCCTCAAAAGTTTTCTCATAAAGTCCTGGACATACATATATAATAATTTTGATACCATATTATAATTATCTATCTTGCTACCTACATTAAACCATGAGCCCCAAGACTCAGCATAATACATGGCACATAAAAAGTCCAAAATATACATTGTGTGAAGCACGATTATACAGAATATATTTCATGAGTAAGCTTCTTCAGTATACTAAATGGTAATAAATGGCTTGAAAATTAAACACCAAAATGTGCTTGATTTACTTACAGGACTCTAGGAAAAACACTTATTTTCAAAAGCAAATCTTCTGAGAAAGGATATTTGGCTTAAAATGAGAATAACTACTATTATTTACCATATATTGAGAAATAAGTAAGAACTGAGTAAAAGTCAAAGAAAAATGATTACATTGGATATTAGCTTTACTATTACAAAATAATGGAATATTTATGGAATCAGTCGGACAAGACCCTTATCTAGGGAGGTATAAAGTAGTAGAAAGATGACAAAAGCAGGAGTCCAGAGGACATAAATTAAAACTCTTCAGGCCTCTGGTATAATTGGGAGTAACTCTCATCAGTAATATGGGAATGAAAAAGCTGCCCCATCTAGCTGTACTAGCCTGTGGTGAGACCTGGATGAGAAAAACTACATGAGACATTTTGTAAACTACATAGTGAAATGAAATATTCAATTTGTTTTAATTAGGTTAAAACATAGCTTACTTCAGGGAGTGTTCCTGCATGCTCCTAAGAACAGGATCACTGGAATAGAGTTCATTATGGGTCATCTTCATTCTCTTCACTGCAGCTAGCTCTCCAAGAATTATTTTACAGCTTGGCATCTCCAATGCTCAGTATAATACATGGGATACAGCAAGTGCTCCATACGTATTTCCTGAATGACTTACCAAAATGATGTCGATATAAGGTGATTGAAGAACATTTGTTACAAGCCAGTGTTAGACTCAGGCATAATATTTTGTATTTGGTATCACTACAGATGTTTTGTCTGTTTTAGTAAATTAACAACATGGGACCTTTAAGAAGACAAAGAAATACTTAAGGGCTAATAACATTTGAGAATAACTCAAAAACTTACTCTAAAGGATGTCCTACCTTCCTCTACTTTCAGAATCTTATTATTTATTTGAACTTTAGTCATCACCTTATTCCTCCTAAAAATGACCTAGATCAGACCTTTTAAATTTAACTTTTTATTTTAGAAACAAGTGATATTTACCTAAAAGTTTCAAAGAGAGTACACATATTTTTGTACATTCTTCAACTTTCTTTCATTTCCCTATGTTAAAATCTCATATAACGCACTTATTTTTTTTTCATTTAGTCTTTTTGTTTTATTCAAATGTCAAAATGTAAGTTCCAAGATACAAATTGTGTTTGATTTAAAAACATCGATTATGCTTTGTTAACAACTTCCAAAGCCTAATGTAAGTTGTTGTGACTAAAATGCCTCCCAGTCCATTTCTGGAAGATTACTCTGAATATGTTTAGCAGCTACTCTGATTTCCACTCTACAAAAAGGAAAATGATGCTATAAGGGAAAGGTCATGAACAAACTTATAATATGTAAGACTTCCTGGGGAGAACTCAAACCATTACTAGGGAGACCAAGGAGGACAGGTGTTTCTGTTCCATACTATAGCAACCAGCCTTAACTCACTATAATACAAAGTGCATTTCTGATCCTACCCCAGCCATAAATACCTTATATCCCTTTTATTAATTCTATCATAGAAAGCCCAACTCTTCATCCACAAGATTTAGAATTTCCTAATAGCTTAAGTTTTTCCCTAAGAAAAACTGTGTAAAAGGAAAGTACAAGAGTCTATAAACAAAAAAGAAGAATATTTACATGTACTCTGATTTAAACAATTTCAAATGAGATTAAACTGAATGAATATATAACTTGTATCACCATTATAGAAGGAAAGAAAAAAAAAGGTACCCACATTTTAGTATTTATGGAAATGATACCATTTTCATTAAGACCCCAAATATCCCACCACTTTTTAGCTTTGTGGTATAATGAAGGTTATTAACTTATATGTTAGTGTGAACACATTACTTTAGCTGATAGCAAAACAGACATTTTCTTTAACATTCTAAGAAGCCAAAGAATTAGACCAATGTTCAGCACCAAAAAGCAAAACAAACAAACAAAAAAACTAGTTCAGTACTTCAGGTTAAGTACACAGTATCAGGAAATTTTATTTAGGTCAGCACATGGCTGTTACTATGATTGATACTGCATGCTACTTATAGAATTAGATATGTATCTTCCTGGCTGGATGTGGTGGCTCATGCCTGTAATCCTAGCACTTTCGGAGGCCAAGGTGGCTGCATTGCCTGAGCTCAGGAGTTACAAGACCAGCCTGGGCAACATGGCGAAACTCCATCTGTACTACAGATACAAAAAATTAGCCAGATGTAGTGGTACGCACCTGTAGTCCTGCTACTTAGGAGGCTGAGGCATGAGAACTGCTTGAACCCGGGAGGCAAAGGTTGCAGTGAGCCGAGATTGTGCCACTGCACTACAGCCTGGGTGACAGGGCAAGACTCTGTCTCAAAGAAATAAAATAAAATAGGTATGTATCTTTCTGAAGATTTAAGGCAGACTTCAATTCTGTGTACTCGCCCATAGTACTAAAATGTATTAAAGATAGTAAATAAGGCCAGGTGCAGTGGTTTACGCCTGAAATCCCAGCACTTTAGGAGGCCGAGCCTGACGGATCTCAAGGTCAGGAGTTTGGGACCTGTCTGGCCAACAAGGTGAAACCCTGCCTCTACTAAAAATACGAAAATTAGCCGGGCGGGGTAGTGCATGCCTATAATCCCAGCTACTCCGAAGGCTGAGGCAGAAGCATCATTTGAACCCGGGAGGTGGAGGTTGCAGTGAGCAGAGATCAAGCCACTGTACTCCAACCTGGGACACAGCGAGACTCCATCTTTAAAAAAGATGGTAATTATCAGACAAGTTGGTAAGAAAATAGTCTTTTTTACAGAACCATTTGAGGTTAGTGTCATGCATTAGCAGATAAGAAGACAAGTAATACAGCTAAACCAATTATCAATTATCAAAATATAGTTCTTCAGGGTATTTTTCAATGTAATTTTTAACTACTTGAAAACTACCTGGTCCAATTTTTAAGATGAATAAAATTCCAATATTTTCAGAAGTACATGTGAGTAAAAAAGGTAACACTAAAGAATGGTATCTCAATATTCAATTTTAAAGAATTTATTTTCCCATTTGTAGAGTAACATTATTGTAAAATCCAGTTTTGCAATACCTTCACTGCCTAAAAGAATTCCTAAGAATTTTGTTAAAGCATATTTTTTAAAAACTGAACCAAAATAATGTACATTTTATCTCTAAATACCGTGTCATTAAAGTCCATATAACGTCCTCTGTTAAATCAATGTGATGTTACAATAATATACATGATCTGATTCTTTTCCTAAAGGCTTCTCTGACCATGTATGATATCCAAGATAGATCCAATGCCTTTAATATCAGACTGCAGAGACAGTTATGATCCTAAACAAAAGAAGGAAAAGCTGTATATACAGGACAGCAGTATTACAGTTTAGCTGTTTGCAGCATCTGCTTGGCGGGGCCATCCTTCTTCTTCAACTCCAGAGTCATACTCCTCTTCAGAGGACTCTTTCGTTGGTGCCCTACAATGAAAAGTCATGTTTTTTTAAAATTATAAACGCAGGTAAACATGATCTTTAAAATCAAAACAGCAAAGTAACCCCCCTAGCTAAGAAAGCCACAATAATAGAAAATATTAGGAGCACTTTTTTTTTTTTTTTTTTTGAGACAGAGTCTCGCTCTGGATAGAGTGCAGTGGCACGATCTCAGCTCACTGCAACCACTACCTCCCGGGTTAAAGTGATTCTCCTGCCTCAAGCCTCCCAAGTAGCTGGGACTATAGGTGTGCGCTACCACACCCGGCTAATTTTTTGTATTTTTAGTAAAGACAGAGTTTCACCATGTTGGCTAGGATGGTCTCAATCTCTTGACCTCGTGATCTGCCTGCCTCAGGCTCCCAAAGTGCTGGGATTACAGGTGTGAGCCACCGTGCCTGGCTGGAGCAATTTTAATATTGTGCCATGGCTCACACCTGCGACCTCAGCACTTTCGGAGGTCAAGGAGAGCAGATCACCTGAGGTCAGGGTTTCAAGACCTGCCTGGCTAACCTATAGTAAAGCCCCATCTCTACTAAATACACAAAAATTGGCCAGGTGTGGTGACGCACGCCTGTAATCCCAGCTCCTCAAGAAGCTAAGGCAGGAGAATCACTTGAACCAGGGAGGTGGAGGTTGCAGTGAGCTGAGATCATACCACTGTACTCCAGCCCGGGCGACAGAGACAGACTCTGTCTCAAAAGAAAAAAAAATTGCTTAGTAATATGGGAAACAGACTATACAACCAAAAGTTGCAAATAAATTTCCCAACATTTTCCCTGACAAATTCCAAAAAAAAGGGACAACATGGCTTCAATTGTGAAGGCTTAAAAAATCTTTTCTCCAAGAAATAAATTATCATCTGTTTTTTTTTTTTTTTTGGGACGGAGTTTCGCTCCTGTTACCCAGGCTGGAGTGCAATGGCGCGATCTCGGCTCACCGCAACCTCCGCCTCCTGGGTTCAGGCAATTCTCCTGCCTCAGCCTCCTGAGTAGCTGGGATTACAGGCACGCACCACCATGCCCAGCTAATTTTTTGTATTTTCAGTAGAGACGGGGTTTCACCATGTTGACCAGGATGGTCTCGGTCTCTTGACCTCGTGATCCACCCGCCTCGGCCTCCCAAAGTGCTGGGATTACAGGCGTGAGCCACCGCGCCCAGCATCATCTGTTATTTCAACTCAAATGCTTGAATTTAGCATATATATATGGTAAAGAAGGTAACTACTTCTGACCAAATCCATCTTGTCTCGAATTAGTAAAAATTATAATTCAGATCACCAGAATTCCTTTAAAAGCCACATATCAATGTCATTCAACAATAAAAATAAAAGATTATGTCTCTCTCTGGTCTAAGTTGTTCGAACCCAAGCAACTGCCTCCAAAGTTATCTTGAAAGAGAAGTAAACATAAAATATAACATACCAGAGTTAAACAGAAACCTAACTTTTGTGTAGGTGACATTAATGTCAAGCATTGTATAATAAATTATTTATATAATAAATCAGGGGTTAGGAAACTGTAGCTTGCTAGCCAAATCCAGCCCAGTGCCTTTTTATTTTTTTATTTTTAATTTTTTTTTGAGACCGAGTCTCTCTGTCACCCAGGCTGGAGTGCAGTGGCACGATCTTGGCTCACTGCAACCTCCTCCTCCCAGGTTCAAGTGATTCTTCTGCCTCAGCCTCCCAAGTAGCTGGGACAATGGGCGTCTGCCAGCATACCTGGCTAATTTTTGTACTGTTAGTACAGGTGGGGTTTCAACATATTGGCCAGGCTGGTCTCAAATTCCTGACCTCAGGTGATCCACCCTCCTCAGCTTCCCAAAGTGCTGGGATTACAGGCATGAGCCACCATGCCCGGTCCATTGCCTTTTTAAAAATTGTGATTTTTTTTTGAGATAAGGTCTCACTCTGTCACCCAGGCTGCAGTACAGTGGTGCAATCACAGCTCACTGCAGCTACAACCTCTGAGGCTCAAGCGATCCTCCCATCTCACGCACCCACGTAGCTGGAATACCTAATTAAGAAAACAAATTTTTATTTTTATTTTTGTAAAGACAGATCTCCCTATGTTGCTCAAGCTGGTCTGGAATTCCTGGGCTGAAGGGATCCTCCAGCCTCAGCTTCCCAAAGTGTTAGGGTTACAGGCGTGACCCACTATGTCCAGCCCCATTGCCTGTTACTGCAAATCAAGTCTTACTGGAACACAGACACAATCATTTATGTATGTACTGTCTTCTAGCTGCTTTCTTGCAATGAGAGCAGTGTTGAGTAGCTGTAAACCAGACCTCACGGCCCTAAAGTATTTAACCCTTTATGAGGCAATTTGCTGACCCCTTCAAGTAAGATAAATATATAGGTAAAAAAGGTGAATTTGTCAACTGATGACACTACTACTGAGAGAAAAAATTATGACAGTTTTGGTCTTGTGAAAGACAAGTCATTAATAAATTTAGAGAATTAGCAGCAAAGTTCATTTTAATCTCATTTGGATTACTTTTCTTTTTCTTTTTTCTTCCTGGAACAGATATTATAGATGGAGTACTTTTATGTCTCTTTTAAAACATTTTCCTTTTAGAGGAAAAAGGTGGAGAGCAATTTTGAAGATCAATTTTTTTTTTTTTTTTTTAAGACTAAGTTTCACTCTGTCGCTAGGCTGGAGTACAGTGGTGCTATCTCAGCTCACTGCAACCTCCACCTCCTGGGTTCAAGCGAATCTTGCCTCGGCCTCCTGAGTAGCTGGGACTACAGGTGCATGCCACCACACCCAGCTAATTTTTGTATTTTTAGTGGAAACGGGATCTGCCCACCTTGGTCTCCCAAAGTGCTGGGATTACAGCCGTAAGCCACCACGCCCGGCCTGAAGATCAGCTTTCAAAGGCTCACAAAATAATATTATTTTATAAACCCAAATTAGATTTTTCTAAAGCAAAGTTGAGATTATTGCTTCCCTTACAAATACAAGAATTTTTATGTAATTTTAAAATGACAAACCAACAAACATAGCAATGAGGAGCGGATCTTAAATGTTATATCTGTTCTGGCTTGAAAATACACTTTACCGGATGTATCCTGGTTCCTTTTTTCCTTCTACGACTTCTTTGTCAACCTCCACACACACGATATCAGAATTAGGGACTTCAAACATTGGTTCTAGTAACAGCTTTTCCTAAAGAGATAAAAGGTAATGAATCCCACTGAAAACAGATTACATATAATGCTTTTATTCTATAAGTCACAAACTGGAATCCATGCACTCAGGGAAAAACAAACAACAAATATATATATATCTTTATATATATTTGGGATTGCAGGCACGTGCCACCACGTCTGGCTAGTTTCTTGTATTTTCAGTAGAGATGGGGTTTCGCCATGTTGCCCAGGCTGGTCTCGAACTCCTGAGCTCAGGCGATCCACCCGCCTCAGCCTCCAAAAGTGCTAGGATTATGGGTGTGAGCCACTGCACCCAGCCTGTTTATTTATTTATTTATTTATTTATTTTTTGGAGAGATGAGGGTCTCTCTATGTTGCCCAGGCTGGTCTCAAGCAATCCTCCTATCTCAGCCACCCAAAGGGTTGGGATTATAGGTGTGAGTTACCAGGCCCGATCCTGATTTTCTGTTTCATTAACCATATTATGTATATGTCCTTGGTTGCAAACATCTTAAAGTTCATTTTTGAAAAAAAGCAAAATATAATCTAGTGTGATTTAAAAAAAAAATCAGCTGGGTGTACTGGCTCACACCTGTAATCCCAGCACTTTGGGAGGCTGAGGCGGGCAGATCACCTGAGGTCAGGAGTTTGAGACCAGCCTGGCCAACATGGTGAAACCCTGTCTCTACTAAAAATACAAAAATTAGTTGAGTGTAGTGATTCTTGCCTATAGTCTCGGCTCCTTGGGAGACTGAGGTGGGAGGATCGCTTGAGCCTGAGCCTGGGAGGTAGAAATCGCAGTTAGCCAAGATCACACCACTGTACTCCTTTATTTGAGACTCTGTCATTTAAAAAAAACCCAACAACTAAAAAACAACTTTATGCCAATTTTCTAGACATATTTTCCAAAAGAAAAAAAGAGCAGCTTAATGTTCTCAAAACTCAGACCAAGAAATAATCTAGTTTTTATAGAATAATGCCAACTCACCATTATGGACCGAAGGCCTCGTGCACCTGTTTTTCGTTCTAGTGCCAATCTGGCTATAGCTTTCAAAGCGTCCTCAGTAACATTCAATTCACACTACAAATACATTAAAAATAAATTATAACTTTTAGGTGTTAATTTCTACCTCCAGAAAATGTACCACTAAGTAAGGGCACAATCTGTCATGGTGTTTTGGAACCCTGCCTTCAAGAAGCACTTGTTTCTATCAATTAAGCTGTGACAATATCAGTATTATGAGTATCAAGTTTGTTCTTAAGCTTGAAGAAGTTTTCTAGATCGACGCGGACTCCCTAGCGTTTTTTTCAACATTTACTAAACCTCTGTGTGTTACATACTAGGGATTTAATGATGAAGACATCATCTTTGCCAAGTGACTTGCAGTCCATTGTGCAGTGACAGATGACAGATTAGCCAACTTGCATTTATAGTCCAGTGTATGCACATGGAGCTCAGGGAGCAGCCAAGGGGGAGGCATCTAAATAAGACCAGGGAACCACTGGAGGATTTTGAGCAAGGGAGTAAAAACAATAGCCTTGTCTTTACTCATTCAATAACTATTTAAGAACTTAGTATCTATCTGCTGGACACTGTGCTCAATATCCATTCTGGAAGTAAAGAGAAAGATAATGATATTTTGGTGGTGGTAGTCACAGGCAGACATGAGACAGGCAGACCAATTCCGAACTAAATGTGTGGGTCAAGGTGAATAACAACAAAGGGGTTGACTTGAGGCAGGGGCAAAGGAGAGAAGGAGACTGATATTTAGAGACACAAAGTTCATAAAACCCAAACCATTTATCTGATTAGGTATGTGAGCTAGAGTGACCGCCAGGTATTTGGCTACAGAGACATTTACTTAGGCAAAAGAATACAAAAATACACTATGTCACAAAAAAGCATTTAGAATGTCAAGGCCGAAAGGACAAGACAATCCGGTATATTTGGCTTGGAGGTGCTGGAGGAGGCTAATGGCATTATTTTTCTTGGGATTTAAGCTACAATGATGGTTTTAATTCGTAGAAATAAAGCCAACTCCTAAATTCTAACATAATACAATATGCCTTCCTTGATTCCTAGATCTGTATTTAGTAAGGAATAAGTTGGTGTTCTAAATGAGCAGAACTTGTTTTTGTTGTTAGGTTAATTTATGTAGAATTTCAATAGCAAGAAAATTGACGAGTACAAAAAAATAAAAATCTAACCTTATCCATGCTGAATAAGGCCTGGTACTGAGGAATAACAGCATTTCGTGGCTCAGTTAGTATTTGTACAAGTGTTTTCTCATCTAGGCTATGCAATGGAACCACCACAGGCAACCGTCCCACAAACTCAGGAATCATGCTAAACTCAATCAGATCTCTGGCTTCCACATGACGTAATAACCGATCTTTTTCTTCAATGTCTTGGTGAGTATTTGATTCCCCACTTCGATTAGCAAGGTCTGCAGCAGCTGCAGCCCTTCTGCCTTTCCCCAGATTAGATGATGTTCCAAATCCAAGATACTTTTCATTTTTCCTCCTGCTAATGATTCTGTCTAAACCATTGAAAGCACCAGATGCAACAAACAGGATGTTTGTTGTATCAACTTGTACTGTTTCTCCACGGAGCTTT
This sequence comes from Sapajus apella, assembly GCF_009761245.1. Classification (NCBI taxonomy): domain Eukaryota; kingdom Metazoa; phylum Chordata; class Mammalia; order Primates; family Cebidae; genus Sapajus; species Sapajus apella. The sequence continues at coordinate 89,374,066 of NW_022436941.1, read as the reverse complement.
CGGGAATTCTTTTCTGGAACATTGACTATTGTGCCTTCTAGTAGTTTTAGTAAGCCTTGCTGAACGCCTTCTCCACCTACATCGTGTAATTGATGAATGCCTGGCACACTGCCAATCTTATCTACTTCGTCCAGAAAGACAATTCCTTGTTGTGCTTTTTCCACGTTATAATTGGCATCTTGGAGTAGTTTGCCAATCACAGATTCAATAACTTCACCCACATATCCAGCCTGAGTCAAAGTTGTATAGTCACAGATAGCAAAAGGGACATCAAGGCATTTAGCTAGGGTTTGTGCCAGCAGGGTTTTACCTGACCCAGTTGGTCCAAGCAGCAAAATATTACTTTTTTCAAGTTTTATGTCATCATGAGAATAATCCGATACTTCACCTCCTCGTCTTTCCTGAGGTATTTGTTGATTCACCTGTTGCTGCACTGATGCTCCTAAAGCATTACCATGTGGGCTAATTCCAGCAATCTGAAGCAATTTTGTAAATCTGTACTCATCCTCCCGTCTTCTTATTTCTAACTCTTTTGGTGTTAATGATGTCTGCTTCTCAACCTCTGCTTGCTTCTCAACCTCTGCTTGCTGTCTCAGATTAGCTGGGATATTATTATATATTCTCTTATAATGATTGTACACAGCAACTGAAAGCACTTTCTTAGCAAATGACTGGCCAACAACATACTTGTCGAGGTAGTTATAAATCTTCTTAGGGGGAGGTGGTGGTTTCTGTTGGAATGCCAACTTTACAGCTTCTGCTGCTGATTCAGGTTCTTTAATTACACTTTTCTTTGAGTCTGCTTCAGATAGTACAACAAAAAAATGATGACATTTTTCACATTTGACAAAACGGGTGGATGACACAAAGGTCTCTACATGTGTGCACAAGTCACCACATTTAGGACAGCGCAGCTGGTTTCCACCTTTCCCAGAATTCCCAGAGCCTGATTTCTTACTACTTCCCTCACTTGCTGATTTCTTATTTCCATCTCCAGAACCATCTTTACTTATTCCATCTTTTGAGGCAAAGAATGCTGGCGTTTCTGTAAAGGATCTAAGAGGAGCTCTTCGCAGAATTTGAGTTTCAAATGTCCCAAGCCTTCCTAAAACTGACATATGAATGCGACCACCAGAAATACCTCTCTGGGCAGAGGCGAGTGAGGAGGCGATGAGCCGGACGGCTGCCGCCCCACAGGTACAAGCGCCACAGCTGGACATCTCCGCGGGGCCTCGGCCGGGGCTTCACGCCCTGAGGACTTCCGGGTCTTGGCGGCGCGACTCCTCCCGAGGCGCGCCAACTCAGTTCCGAATCCTCCGTGGGCCCTGACCCCGTGCAGAGTTCGCCTGCCCGGCGGCCAGGCCTTCGCGCTTCCGTGCCCCACAGCGTCTAGCACCGGAGCAGACACCCAACCCCTTCCCGCCTTCTCCTCCTCCCCCCACCCCCGCCTACCCGGCCGGGGGAGCGTGCGCGCGCCTGCGTCCTCGGCCGAGGGCGGGGGTGGGGGGCCAACGCACTTATTTTTTAAAAAAAATTAAATAGAAGGCAATTTGAGCAACTCTTTGGTGGAAGTATCTGAGAGAATTATGCAATATCCATTGGAATGGAAGAGAATATTTTAGCTACAATACCCAAATCATGAATCACTGAGTCAATCATAGTTATAGTCATGTAGAAATACCTGAATGTAGAACTTTAGCTTTGTAGAAAAGTAACATTTAAGTCTGAGAATAACCTCTGTGGATATGTTGCTTCACTTGAAGCAATTCTTATAACAAGAACACAAAAGATATGACTCTCTGAAAAATGCTGAAAGAAAAGACTGAGTAATTCTATTCAATGTACATTAGAAAAGCGTCAAAGTGATTCTGCATAGTACATACAATTGACTAAAGAAGATGTCATAATTAAAATGAAAAAACATCAAAATAAACATGCTTATTGATAGAAAACCATATATGTTCACACAGTGGTTAATTATAAGAGTGTTCATTTTATTTCAGCTGTATATATGTAGATCTATACTTATGGTAGAATTAATTTCCTTGAAATATAATTGTTTGGATTTATTATGAACTTAAGTATTATTTGAGGTTCTTTACAAAGAGTGACATACTTACCTAGTAGAGACAAAAAATTATCCAAGCAAAAATTAGTACTTACAAATTACCTTTTATAGTATATAAATATAGACTATATTGCAAATGAAATAAATGAATATAGCTATACAGAAACAGGTTTCTGCTAATTTTTAAACCACTGAATATACTTCATATAAACTCTTTCCCTTTCCTACATCTTGCTGTATTATGCAATGTATATAATCAAATAGTTTAGACTGCTTCTGAAGTTAAGACATATAATTTAATAAAGGAGATCTGGTGAACATATTCAAATTACATAACACTTTTCCTTTTCTTCTGCTACACTTAAAAATATTAAGATACCAAGTGATTCTCTCAATGAACTATGGTTTTCAAGTAGATGTAAGTGTGCATTACAGGCCTGACAATGGCATCAGTGGAGTTCTGTACCAAGATATCCATCTACTACTCCAGGGAGAGAGGCTGTTTGCCCTAGATTCACTGTATGTTCTTGATCGAGTCACCTCACATTCTTGAACCTCGGTCAACCCATTTGGAGAATTAGGTGAAAGCTAAGCCTTAGTGAGAAACAGATGCTACATCTGAGATGAGTTTTCTTGTGTAAACAAGTAATTCCAAAGTTTAATTCTAAAGAAAGTTGCTATGTGAATGGCCATGATACTTGACCTATATGAAATAGACAACCGTGTTAAGGCTTTAGAATAGATGTTTCTTAATACAAATTATAGCATCATGATATTACATATGGGTTTCTTAAAGTATTTTTATCTATTTTTTATTTCTTCTACTTTGTTTATTAGATATATACTATTGCGATTTTTATGTGAAATTTATTTAATGCTTTTGGAGCATATTATGATTTTTATCTGGTAACTTATACTTCTAACAGGTCAATTAAGTTGTCAAGGTAGGGGGAAATAGAACTTAAAATAGTCCAGTTATTAGCTAGTGAAAGTCAGTAAAAGTTAAGTCTTCTTCTTTTGGGATAAAAGTTAACAATCAAGGGATTTAAAGACATGTGGTTTTAAAAATAACAGCTAAGTTTGCATTTTGGTTTAATTCCCAGTAGATTACTTGTCATTTTAGTAAGGTCTTACATTGGAAAACACATTGCTACTAAAGATGTAGATAATTTAATAAGTCGAAAAGAATTCCTCACAGGAAAGAAAAGCCCTCTTGAGAAATGTTCATCCAAGTTGTCTGACTACTTTCTCTGCTTTCTCACCTCTACAACTGCTACTTGTCAGATTGAAATAGCTAGAAACATCAAAGTAAAATCTGTGGTTCCTGAAATTCTCTGAGCTTGCCATAGCTTTAAACTTATATTTCCTGTGTTGACTCCATGTCTTGCTATCATCAGTGCACATTTCAAAGCTTCAGGTTTAATGTATTGTGCTTCCCATTGCACAACTTTTTGTATTTTAAACTGGGAATAAGTAACATGTGAATCAGTATCTATTGAATAATGTCGAGAATTCTGTGTTGGCTAGTTTGTGATTCTCTGGTTTCTTTTTTGGTGTTCCTGCATTTGATATTAGCTAAAGCAGCAGCAGCTTGGCCTTTGAGTGGAAAACAATCCAGGAACTTCAGGGGAGAGGAACTAAGCAACAAGAGGCCTGGAGCTATTGTCTTCTGAAGAGAGATGAAAGCACTGCTGTCCTTGTGCTTTCCTTGGTTGCCTGCACAGGGCCTTTATGATTTTAGTGTGAAAAGAACATAATCTGTGGTACAATTCAGGTCTACGTTTCTTTTGAAACTAAGCAAAGTCCAGTTGAGTGAGACGCAAAATAACTGTTGGCTGGAGTATGATCATCCATGGGAGACCAAAAATGTGATGGGCATAAATCTAAAAACTTTGGAGTGAGGTGGTGGTGGATTATATAAGCCTAAGTTCAGACAGTATCTAGAGAAAATATCCAATAAAAAAAATTTACTGACCATCTTGGGAAGCAGGCTGGATGAAAGCTGGAAACAGTTCATCATTTTGACATTTTGAACTAGAATTGCCATCATAAAGAATCTTATACTAGCTTCATTTGGAGCAATTGAACTGTAAATATTTTTCCCTCTAAAATTCTCATGTGAATGGTGTGAACTCAAAAAGAAAAAAATAATAATTATTCGTATGTTCATCACATATAATGTATATATATTCTTCATATATTCAATTGTTCATATATATGTGTTTATATATAATATGTATGTATGATACCCTCAAATGTACCTGTATTATGTCTCTAGGATCTTGATAAAGAATATTATTTTGAATTGTACAAAACAGGAGAAGCTTCTCATCCCACTAACGGCCAATTTCTCTTCTAGTGCACTCCAAATCACTTACTTACTTTGGAACTCTGACCTCCTTGCCATTCCCTAAAGCTGATGCAGCCTTGCTCTGTTGCCCAGTCTGGAGTGGGGTGGCACGATCTTGGCTTGCTGCAACCTCTGCTTCCCAGGTTCAAGTGATTCTCCTACCTCGGCCTCCCTGGTAGGTGGGATTACAGGCCTGTACCATTATGCCTGGCTAATTTTTGTATTTTTAGTAGAGATGGGATTTTGTCATGTTAGCAAGGCTGGTCTCAAACTCCTGACCTCAGGTGATGCTCCTGCCTCTGTCTCCCAAAGTGCTCAACTAACAGGCATGAGCCACTCTACCCAGCCAAATATCCATTTTTTAACCTCAGTGAATAAAATTGCTCTTCTGAGGCCACCTTCAGTGGAATTAGTTTTTATGCTGAAACCTACAGGCCCAAAAGTTTAGCAGAGTATATGATTCACAAAGGTTATACATGAAAAGTTTACAGAAAATAAACCTTTAGATGTTTGTTCAGCTATCCCTTATTTTAAGATATACTGCAAACAAAAAAATAAAACAAAACAAAACAAACAATAAAACTCCAAATAAAACAAAACAGAAACTTAAGTTTCTACTGGAATTCTTGGCAGAAGGCTAAGGTAGTTTTATATAAGATTTTGAAACATGGATTTTTGGTTGTGGATCTTTTTTTTCAGGAAAACCTTTTTCTGCCTATAGACATCTCTGAAGTCAACATTTGGTGTATTTACATTATTTATGTTCTGATGTTCAGAGTATAATACAATAGTGGGTGTGTAAAGTAGAATATATTTTAATTTGATAAAATGCCAGTCACAAAAGGGTTGTTGATTATTTTAAAATCAAGGAGCTTAATCTGTTAAATATGACCGAAAAATTATTTTTCATTTTCTTGTGGTGTAAATACCTAAATAACTGCATTTCTAAGTGTTAATATTTTTAACATGGATTTTGTTATATTTAGAGACTTTTCTTAGAAAGACTCAAAGCTCTTTGATTAGCTTCTCATTCAACAATTTGTAAGTCAGGGAATTTCAAGAAAAACATAATGGGGGACAGGTGAATAGACTTCTCCTTTAGGAAAAATGTAATCTTATAAAACCAACAACTTATTCCCATTTTTCTTCTTCCCCAACATTAACAGCGGTCCCTGTAAGCTCCTTGGAATTAAGAATTGGGAAAACTTTCATTCTGTTAATAACTGCTCTACCTCTGCACTGAATTGAAATTGGAGTCTTAAATTTCCATTCTGTGGTTCAAGGAGTACTTCGTGTGCCTTAGAAGATAGTTAGGAGTATGAGGTGATCGTTGGTTTAACTAGTATGATTTCATAATACTGTCTGTTTTTCTTCTATTTTTTCTTTTTTACCCAAATTTCTCTTTCAGGAACATCAAATAATTATGAAGATTATTAATGGATGTTCCACATCACTGTGCCTACTCACTAATCCTAAGCATATCCTGCTCTTTTCTTCTTTATCTTTTTTGTAAAGTACATTAGTTGTGTTTGCCTGTACAGAATCTAGCCACTTCTCTTTTGGGAACAAATCTCTGATTTTCATTTGAGGAATCACCATTCTTCCATTCTCTGACCATGTGGTTTAGATGGGGTTACTCTTTCCACTTGGATCTATGGGTTGCTACATGCCTAAGGTTCTTTCATCAAAACATTTCATTCCTCTAATTGCAGTGAGATCCATCTCAGGTTAATGGTACTTGATTCTGGGACTTCTGATTAAAGCATTGATTTTTTTAAAAAGTTATTTCCTTCAGACTGATAAGTTTTCGGAAGGTGCTATTGCAAGGGGAAAAAATGACTTCAAAACGGGGACAAACCAGAGGAAAACAGAGCTGTAGAAGTAGAGGGGCAACTGCTAATAATATCATTTGAGTACCTTCATCCAACTAGGTAATCGGAAACATCTGAAGATAACTAGTCCTGGGCTTTTTGTTATAAATACTTTCCTTTCCATCTTTATTTATTTATTTAGTTTAATTCAGTTTGAATTGAGTTTCTGTCATTTGGGTCAAAGGAATTCTTCATTCCCAAAACCCCAGTGTTTAGTATAATAAAAACAAAACACTAACATGATGCTTATGAAACTTATCCGTGAACTAATTAAAAACTTTCTGCAATCTGTAAATACTGAAAAATGTCATTTTCATAATCAATTTTCACCATCATTTTGGTTTGAATTTAAAATATAAACTGTCATAGAACAATCGAATTTTCAAGCTATTTTTCAAGATCATTTCTTCTGATCCCTTCATATTATCTGACAGTACAGTACAACTTAGAAAGCAGTAGGATATAATGAGTGTACAGCAGACTAGGAAGAGCACAGACCAGGTACCTCCAGCAAAGTAGTCCAAGCATTGTTCTTGCGGTAACTGTAGAAATGCAAGAGAGCAAGCAGAAACATGCAAGTTTTTTTTTTTTTTTTTTCTCCTTCTTGTTTCATGGTTGCTGAAATCCTGTTGGCCATGGCAAGTCATTTGGAAGAGCCAAAATAAGAATGAAAAAACAATACAGGTTTACATAGCAAGGCATGTAGATGTGAGTAGTGGTGCAAAACCAGGGCAATTAATACAAATAATTTACCACAGTATTTTTCTAAGATTGTCATGTACATGGCATAGAATAAAACAAAAGAGTTATGTTGATGTTTATGAAATCTAGTTTTGGGTATGGGAAAAAGGAGATATAATATCAAAAAGTTTAAGTAAAAACTATTACCTTGTATTTGAATTAGATGTATCATTATAAACTTGAAATGTATTTTAGCTTCAAAACAAATATGACATGTAACTCTGTCTACTGAAAAAATATAGACATCATGACCATCGTAGTGGAAATAAGCACATTAGCATAATATTCTAGTCTCTAAATATCTTACTGCATCATCCTGTTACATCAGTCAGCAAGAAAGTTATCAATGATGACTGAGACAAATTGTCAAAAGGAGACAATTTGAGGAGATGTCCTTGGTCAAAGTTGGAAATTTTTGAGCATAAATTAAAAAATGATTGCAGTGGTTTTCAAATATCAAAGATGCTTAAATCTATAAGCTTATAGTAATACCAAATGATACTCAACCTTCAAGTTAGTCATGCCAGGAAACCAATTCATTATTTAGAAAACTGGTAAATAAAATGAAGAATTAAAATTTTATCCTGTCTTTAATATAGAAACTACTACAGGGTAATAAACTAGTTGTTGAGAAAATATTCCCTCCAGAAAAGTTTCAAGCAATAAATGCAGAATAAATTATAAAATCATAACATCAGCATTTTGTAATCCCTGATAAAATAATGACTAGGAGATGAATATCAATGGCTGCTAACATAATAATAAGGTGGCAATCAGAAATTATGTGCCTCCTGGTAGAAGTCCACAACAATACTTGTGATATCTTCTCAACAAAAAAATCAAGTAAAAATAAATGTAATCATTCTTTTAAAAGAATGTAATAATCAAAATCTACCCAGGGAAATACTATAAGACCAAGAAGGTGGTGTCTTTAACAAACGCATTGAAGAGAAATCGAAAGAGGAAGGAATAATTTGTGGATTAAAGAGATACTTAAATCATATGGACCTTACTGAGAAAAATTCTGAGAAATACCAGAGAAATTTGAATATCTATTAAGTTTATGAAGATATAGGGGATTATTGCTAATTTTTTAAGTGGGATAATGGTGTCATGGTTATGATTTTTAATAACCTTATCTGTTAGAGATACATACTGAATTATACATGTATGATGCTATGGTTTGAAAGTGTCCCCCAGATTTCACGTGTGGAAAATTAAATTCTCAAATTGACATGTTGATTGGAGGTGGAGACTTTGGGAAGATAATTAGATTAGATAAGGTCATCACAGTGGAGCCCCATGATGGGACTGGTGGCTTCATTAGAAGAGGAAGAGAGAGCTGAGCTGACATACATTCTCTTGACCTATTTTTCTGTGATGCCCTTTGCCATGTTATGCAGGAAGAAGCTCCTCATGGTTATCAGCACCATGCTCTTGAACTTCCCAACCTCCAGAACCATAAGAAATATATTTCTGTTTTTTTGCAAACTACTTAGTCTCAAGTATTCTATTGTAACAATAGAAAATGAACTAAGACATATGGAATAATATGATGTATAAGCATCTCCTTCAAAATAATCCAGAGTGGAGAGAGTAAAGTAGAGTACGGTTGGAGCATGATTGAGCCATGAGTTGACAATTGTTGAAACTGGGCAATGAATATGTAGGGTTCATTTTACTATTTTGTTTATTCTTGTTATGTATTTAAACATTTCTTTATTAAAAAAATTTTTAGAAGCCTATTCCAATATAATTTTTATCATAGGTATAGAAAACTGTTGTAGTTAAAAAATAGTCTGCTCATGATTAAGAACTTGAGCTCAGCATCAGACTCTTTGCATTCTGTTTACTTACTACTGAAGAGACCTTGGGCAAGGTACATACATTTTCAGCACCTCAATTTGCTTAGGTTTAACATGAGAGTATTAATAGGATGTACCTGGTAGAATTGTTATGTGAATTAAAAGTTAAAATATGTAACGTGATAATTAGCACAGTGTGAGACACACAGTGATCACTTGGTACTTTTTATTATGCTTATTGATGCTATCACATATATGTCCAGGTGAATACAGTTAGGGATAAAGATTTTTGTAAACTCATAATATTGGCTACCTCTGAGGCAAGAAGTATGAGCAGAGAGAGAAGAAAGATAAGACATTTTAAAATTCTATATATTTAGTCGAGATAATGCAAATATTATTGGAGTGTTTGTGAGATCATTTTAAGACTACTAAGTATTCTCAATACAAAAACAATTTTCTAAAAAATTACATTTCAAATCTTTAGTTGGGCACCTTGTCTGATACCCAGCACTGTCCAAGGTTGAGAAATGAATAAAACATTGTGCCTACCACCTTCAAAGAGCCTAAAATCTAATAGAGGCATAAGAGGAATACTAAAGATAACCAGATAAAAATTAGAATGTGATATATGTTCTAAAACAATTTATAAACATAGCAATACAATAATTTAGAAGGTGATGCTGGAGCAAGTTCTACTACCAATTTAAGTGATTTAAGCTTATGCAAAAAACCTAGGTTAAGGTAGAGAAACCTCTAGATTATAAAGGAGAGAGTATGAGAGATAGTAGGAAATCACTTTGTGAGCGATAGGATCATTGCCACTACCTTATCGTTACACAAATTGCCATTATCTTATTATTAATATGAATTTATTTGTGTAAAAGTCAGAGTAAAGTCAGCTTGTTTTGGATTTCTCTAAGGGATACTACTTGTTAAACATGGCCTAAAAGAATTGTCTTTGAGAGGATGCCCTAGCATAAACCCTAATAGCAGCACTGTGTAAGGCTTCAACATATTTATATTACCACATTTTACTGAGAGGAAGTGAAGATTTAAAAACCAATGATAGCTGTTGGTGTTATCACATTCAATTAAAAATGACAAGGGTCAATTTTTACTAGTAAACATTTTATTCTGTGAACCTAATATAGTGTATGAAACTCCTACAAGCTGGGTACCCAGATGAGGAAGCAGAATATCCTCCTTGGTTGCTGTTCCTGCCCAGTGGACTCTGGAAAGGCTCATTCATACCTGGAAGCTCATTCATCACTTTCACATCTTAGAAAGTGGTGATAATACCTGATCTCATTGAGGTTCATATGCAGATTACAGGATGCAATGCATGTGAAAAGTTAAGCCTAGTGAAAAGCATACATCAGTGTATAATAATTGTCACAAACCATGTTTAATCACTGGCTCTGCCTTCCTTGCATAGGAGTCCTTGGGAACAAGGACAGTGTCACATGTACTGCCATGTCCTTGGTACCCAACTTCATGAGGGTAACTGAATACTTATTTCTGTTTACTGTTTTTAGAGGTACTTTGTTGCAAGAAGTCCCCCATGGAGAAATTTCATATGCAAAACCTCTACTGTGGGAAGATTTGGGTCCTGAGAACCATGCTGTTTCCTCCTCAGGTTGGTGGGTTCAGCTGAAAAGCATAATCCTGTCTTTAATGGAGACTTTTTTGAAAGGGTTTCTGCAGCATTTATGTGGGGGATTGAAATTAAGGGAAATCTAACATATGCCAAGGGACCATTTTCCCTTAAGGGTAATAAAGGTTAAGTAAGTAAAAGAGCTGTGTTAAATACATGGTTGTCTTTCTTATAAAATTCTTGGTCTTTTGTCTGAGGAACATTCAAATGGGAATGCACTACTGTGGGCAGATCAGCCTGGTCTTTATTTACTTCCTAAGCAACTGTCTTATTTTGGATAAAAGGCAGGAGAAATATAAAATGTCAGGCACTAACAGAGACTTTATTATTTATTTTCTGAGCTCTGTTATGGTTGATGTTGTTTCATTTTTTCCATTATAAATCCCTTTTTCTCAAGGGGCAGTAACTCCCCCAATAAAAAGAATGGCTTCAGGCAAACACTTGAAACATTTGTTCTCAACTTAAGAGGACTTTTGTTTTTCCAGGTCTTGAAAATAAAATCCATTACATTCTTTTTAAATTACAGGAGTGTTAAAGTGAAAAAGCCCAGGAATTGCTGCTTTTATATGTGTGCTCTTACCACCTGGGCCCAGAATTTCTTTTAAGCAGAAACTCTGCAGCTCCCCTCACCCCCGTTATATAAGAAGCCTATTATCTGAGCTATCTATCACTATTGGTCATCTGTACTGAATCCATCGGCTCCTCAGAGATGCTTACCTGTGATGTTTGTGGTTAGTTTGTGCTGGGTCATTTCTTTTTCCCCAATAGATCATATAATGTCTCCCAGAAGAAACAAGTCCATTCAGTACATGGTCACCTTTCCTCAGTGAAACACTTCAGTGGTCTACCTCAATCCAGAGGTCAATGAAGTGGTAGTGGACCTTGTCACCCTTAAAGTGGAGACATGCTGGTGACTTCAAAATATCCCTTTCTTATTTACTCCCAGAAAAGTGCTGAGCTGCATCCTGGGTTATAGGCTAATGACAAATTCAGGTTGAAGATGCGATCACAGAGACAAATTTCAGAGCCTCACCATAAATCTGAGGTCTCTGCACAACAGGAGTTGGAGACTCTGGTTATGCCAGAGTGGTCCTAGGTTTCAGGATATGGCTGGGGATGACTTCTATAGCCTAGAAATATCAAAAGTGCCCATCTATCTTTAATATTCTTTTTTTCTCCCTTTGATCTCTAGTTGAGACTATTTCATAGTGAATATTTGAAAACCAACATTTCCAGGAATTTAATGCCTCTGGAATACAAACACACACACACATACACACATGCTATACCTTAAGTTTCCTGTAGCTACTTTTGATCAAAAAGATAGCTTAAAAGAGAATATTCACGTTAGAATGTGCTACCATTATTTAGACAGACTACTTTTAAGAATAGATTAGGCTAACTGCAGTGGTTCACACCTGTAGTCCCACACTTTGAGAGGCAGAAGTGGGTGGATCACTTTAAGTCAGGAGTTCAGGACTAGCCTGGACAACATGGTGAAACCTCGTCTCTATTAAAAATACAAAAATTATCCAGGCATGGTGGCGGGCACCTGTAATCCCAGCTGCTTCGGAAGCTGAGGCAGAAGAATTGCTTGAACCCAGGAGGCAGAGGATGCAGTGAGCTGAAATCGCACCACTGGACTCCAGTCTGGGAGACGGAGCAAGACTCCACCCCCCCCCCCAAAAAAAGGAATAGAGACAGAATTATAAAGCAATGACAACAAATACTTCTGTGAAAAAAGTCAGTTGTTTATATAGAAGAAATTAGATTCTTATGTCACACTATACAAAGAAAAATAAAAGCAGTTTTTAGAATCAAATATAGAGGACAGTCTCAGAGAAGATACAAGACTTTCAAACTATAAAATAAAATATTGGAACTTTGACTATATCAAAGTAAAAATATTCTAAACAACCATGGACCTCATAAAGTTAAAAGATGAACAATAATTATTTGAAATTCATATAGCCAGCACGATATTATCTAGGATACATAAAAAAATCTACTATCAACATAAAAACAATAAGTGAAATTATTGAAAAAATATGTAAAGGGTATAATATGCAATTCTTAGGAGAAGAGCAACCGATAAACTTAAGAAATATGCTACTTCACAAATAATCAGGAACTATAAATAAAAACAAAGGAGTTATACTATTTTACAGACAGATTGTCAAAGAAAAAATTCTTACGTCATCAAATGTTACTAAGATATCGAGATGTGGAGAACTTCATATGCTACTTAATGGAAGTAGAATTTGGTAAAAACCAATTGGAGAAATTTTGATAATAACAATGTTGAATATTTCTTGTCCTTTAAAATCTACAAATTTCAGTTCTAAGTATATGCTTTTGAAAGACTCTTGAACATGTGTTTTAAGAGTTGCTTGCATGAATATTTATTGTAACAATGTTTGTCCAATGGTGAACACCTGGAATCAACCTAAAAGTTCATTCATAGAAAAATGAGTAAATTAATTGAAGTCATACTGTGAAATACTCCATAGTAGTTCTGGTTTTCCTTTCCTTTATATTCCAGTTTCATCACACTTTTCACAAAGTGTTGTACACATTAGGCAACAAAAACGATTTGCTAGGTGATGAGAGAAAATCAATTTTGAGTGGTGAAGAATTGAGTAGTAAGAATGCAAAGCACTAGAACAAGAAAAACCTGAGTCAGATGTGATCTCATAGAACTAAGAAAAGGGGGTTGTCCCAATTCAATGTATGAACAAGAAGAGTCATGGAATGGAACTATGGAGTGAGGCTTACATTAGTGTATGAGAATCAGAAGAACATGGAAGGTAGACTTAAATATCAATCAGCTCTGCATTTTTGCCATTCATTCAGCTCTGGATTAATCATTTAGCAAAATAAACAGGTGCACCAAGAGGAAAGGGTACTAAAGAGTTTCCCTGACCTGACCTCAGTTATCATGGCCATACGTATTTCACTGCCTCCCTTAACTTTAGTCTATTTTTTTTAAATAAAAAATATTTATCTGTCATGTTTGACTTCAATTTGCATTATTAAATTTTTTTTTTTTTTGACATGGTGAGTGATCAAGTTTAGAAGTTTGACTTGAAAGTTTTGTCAGATATTGCATTTGTTTCTGTCTCAGGGCTTAAGACTTTTGCTTCCATCCACTGTAAACACAGTGGCTGTAAAGGATCCTTAAGCTTTTATATTTCTTTAAGCAATGGAAAGGCTGAGAGGGTACTGTTGTCAGACTGTGCTCGAAGGCATCAGTTGGCCTGAATCCAGCCTGGCACTTATTAATTCATCTCACGTGTTTTTGAAAACTTCCCATGTGGCAGGCACTGTGATGTCACTGAAACTACATGATGAAAAGGACTTAATCCTACTTCCCTTCAAGTTTATAATAGCTGGTGGGTCAAGCTGATAAGTAAAGAGGCAATCACAATGCAATGTATTAAATATTCTGATAGTCTGTTTAATCAATACTCTCAGTCATGGGTCAGATGATGTGTGGTAGTGACATTGACCCAAATGTCTTCTTACCACTAGACTGAGTTGATTTTCCAGGAAGTCAGAAAATGAAACTGAATTTTTTTTTTGAGAAAAAACAAAAAAATCACACTAGAGCATAATTATTTACAAACATATACATTTCAACTTTTCTATTTGGAGCACCAATTCTCAAACCATAATTGTCTAATTCCAACTTCTTTCATATGTATGCATCCTCCTTGCAACCAAAGGTAATTATCTGAGAACACATGTACCTAAAATTTAGATTGGAACTGCCTAAAACCATTCTGGAAGTGCTGAAACCACAATACATGAAAGAATGAGTACAATACCAGTGTGGGTTGTTAAGCATAAACAACAACATCTGAATAGAAACAACATGAATCAGAAGCTATAACTAAGATTTGTTATAACTTTGCTACAACTGATATAAATCTATGAATCCTCATTTAATCTTACAACTGTTTAAAGGAACAGTTTAAAATTTTCTATGTTAAAATCTAGGGAGAAGGAGACATTTTTTTTGCATCCCTGAGAAACTAACACTTTATCTGTATCTATATATTTATATCATTTATATCTATATTTCTTAAATATCTATATCTATCTTCTAGTTCATCCAAATTTACAAAGACTTGAGATATAAATAAAAAATCTGTGTAATACTTTAAATTGTCTAAAAATTTTTTCATTTATTATGAAAGGTACAGATGAGTCTGACTCCTAAATGGTGAGGAAAGTGAGGCTTGGAGATATTCCATGACTCTCCCAATATCATACAACTATTTAGTGATAGAATGAGGAAAGAGCCTTAATGGTTTTTCAGATGTACCTAAGGAACCTCGAGTCAGGAAACCTGGGGTTGAGACGCAGGGCTCTAGGCTATTCACATCTTAGTATCAGTCAGGGTACAGTCAGAAAAATAAAACCAACTGCCATAAATTCAGTGTGGGAAATTTAATATACAAAATTAGCTATAGGTTAGAAGAGCTTGAATGAGCAACCTGGAGAAGTTGAGGCAACTGCAAGATAAGCAATCACAGGAAATCACTGTTACCCACAGGGCTGGAGGGAAAAAGGGAGGAGAAGCTGAAGTAATGGAAATCTTGTAGGAGGGGACATTTTATGGGAGACTAAAAGCAGGACTACTGAAAAGCATCTGATAGGCTCTCAGATGGACTCTCCCTGGACTCTCCCTGCAATAGCCTACAAGATGAGCCCAGTGAGAAGCCAAATTGCAAGATATTATGGGAAACAGAAAGAGTTTCAGCCCCTCGGAAAACAGAGCAAAGCATGAAAACGGCAAGGAACGGGCCTGAGGAAAATGACCAGTCTGCTTTTTCCAGCTGGAATATCTCTATGTCAAATCTCACACATATGTGTTTTTCTTCTTGGTGGTATTTCACTTAAAGAAGGATTTCTACTTTTTAAAGGCAAAAGTCTGAAATTCACTATACTGGACAGACTCAGGTTTTTTTTTTTTTGTTTTGTTTTTGAGACAGAGTTTCGCTTTTTTTGCCCAGGCTGGAGGGCAATAGCACGATCTCAGCTCATCACACCCTCCGCCTCCCAGGTGCAAGCGATTTTCCTGCCTCAGCATCCTGAGTAGCTGGGATTACAGGCATGGGCCACCACACCTGGCTAATTTTGTATTTTTAGTAGAGATGGGGTTTCCTCATGTTGGTCAGGCTGATCTCAAACTCCCGACCTAAGGTGATCCGTCCGCCTCGGCCTCCCAAAGTGGTGGAATTACAGGCGTGAGTTTTAAGAGTTCATTCTACAGCTTTTGTTAGTATAGTTATTTTCTACTTACACAGTACTATTGATATGGTTCAGCTCTGTGTTCCCACACAAATTTCATCTTGGATTATAATCCCCATATACCGAAGGAGGGAAGTGACGATTATGGGGGCCGCTTTTCCCATGATGCTCTCGTGATAATGAGTTCTCACGAGATCTGATGGTTTTATAAGAGGCTCTTCCTGCTTAGCTCCTCACTCTTCTCGCTGCTGCTGCCTTCGGAAGGAGGTGCCTGTTTCTCCTTCTGCCACGGTTGTAAGTTTCTCGAGGCTTCCCCAGCCGTGTGGAACTGTGAGTCAGTTAAACCTCTTTCCTTTTTAAGTTACCGGGCATTGGGTATTTCTTATAGCGTGTAAAAATGAACTAATACAAGTATATTCCCTCTTAGAAAGCTGAAAACTATTTATTTTTCAAGTGAGGAAATTGAAGCTTAGAATAATTAAGAGACTTCCTCCACAAGACATGGCTAGAAGGTTCAGCCACCATGAACGGAATTCTGGGTCTTAGGCTTCTAATTTGGGTGCTAGAGCAATGGTTCTCCAATTGAGGCTGAGGATTTATGGAGTATCTCAGCAGATATGGGGGGACATCACTAAATATTGTAAACTTTCGAGGGAACTAAAGTAACGTCTTTTGGATGTACAGAACTACTAATGCTTTCAACCTAAGGTTTTTTAATGGTCTGTTTGATTACATTATATCTTTATGAAGCTGGGTTTTGTAATGATGGAAAGCAGGGAGCACATGAAAATCATTTAGGAATAGTGTTCAGCTGGCACTAAAGTGTGAGGATTTAAATATTTAACTGCTTAATAAATTGAACTGGGTTTTTTTTTTTTGTTTATTTTTTTTGGTTCAGGGTGTGTTGTGAAAAAATTTCTGTGACTTTAAAAGCATTGTAAACTGAGACGGCATTTCTTCTCTGGGGACATTACCCCACTAGGACTAAAGGCCTAAAGAAATTTGAAATTTCTGGATGGAAAGGCTGTACAGGAGGGAAGAACTAAAAATTTGTTGGATTGATTTTGCAAAATTCTGGCCACCCTGTGGCCACCGCCTTTGTTTGCTTTTATCTGAGAAGTAAACATTGGCTACAGTGGAAATAAAATGACATCTAGTTTAACAATTTGAAAGCCAAGGCCATCTTTACAAAGAAAAGAAGGCTGAGGGGATCCTCAGTTTGCTCTTAACCCATCCTTCAGATCAGGAGTGCAAAATCTGGTAGATGCCTTCCTGGATTATCAAACTTCCAAAGACCACTGGAAAACCAGCATGGCACATCATTCCTAACACCTTCTATCAATGTTAGTTGTTATCTCAGTTTTTGTGATGTGCTCACCGAGAAGCTCAACTGTGGCAATAAGGTTGCCATTTATTTATAAATTGTCATTATATAATTGTCGTTCAGGGGTTAGGTTCTTTTCTTCTTCCAAAATCTAATTCTTGAAATGATTTTTATATCTTGAACACTTTCTCCTTATCTCTGTATAGACCTCTAAAATGTACCTTTTTATGAAAAGTACACCTGACAATAAATTTACCAAGAAGCATAGACATTTTAAAAGATCAAAGAAAATAGGGATTGAAATTTATAAGTGATGTTATTTTAAACAAAAATGGGTGAAACTGACATCCTGTGACATTATGGAGTGCTACAATACTTTTTACTCAAGGAACTAGAGAAATAAAAGTCAAAAGATGAGGGATAGAAATCTGAAAGAAATCAGTTTCAATATTCTATAAACAGTTCCCTTATTGTGAGTTAGGATGGAACTGGAGTCAATATAATTTCAACAGAAAACCTCTGACTTTAAATTTATAAAAATGTACATTACAGGTGTTGTAAACCTCTTAATGTGCAAAAGTCCTCAGCCCTGGATATGAATTCAATCACTTCTGGATATTAAAAAAATAGACACATGCCAGGGACCTATCCCAGACTTACTGAATCCCAGCCGTTAGGACTTTTGAGTCTGTACATAAAAACAATTGTATAAATGTAACAATTGTATAAATGTCTAAAAAAATTGATATACAGTCATTGAAATCAGGAGATTATTGAATTAGATGGTGTCTGGTTTAGAACTGCAAACCAGCAGCATTGGTATTGCTTGGCAGCTTGTTACAAAGGCCATCTCTAGACTTACTGCCTTAGAATGTACAGTTTAACAAGATTCCCAGGGATTAGTGTTAAAGTTCTAGGAGTTCTGGTCTAGGGAAGACAAACACCAGACTGGGATTCTGGGCATTTGTATGCCATTGCCCTGTCACTTCTACAAGTCATATATCCTTTGTGAGTCTATTTCTACAAATAAACTAGCAGACATAATTATACCTTCCCAACTTACTCTAGGACTGTTGTAATGATATAAAATGGAATACGGAAAATATGTGGAAGTACTTCAAAAGATTTAAAGTGCACTGTTTATGTAAACTATTACTCTAATGTGGGCAATAGAACCACAGATGTAGAGCTACTTGGCTCTTCAATTTATTCCACCTCTATATTTTGAGCCACATCCTTGATTGCTACGTGGTTTACGCCCCCCCCCCACACACACTTAGTTAGCCTCCCACTACAAATGCCCAAGGTAGCATTACATTACTTTTTTCTCATAACTTTCAAGTCATAAGGAAGTAAGAATACGGGCAAAAGAGTAGCTCAATTACTATCTGGTAATATGCTATATACATTAATGTAACTGTATTTGGAACTTTGCAAATTAAGGATTTTAGTAAAGCCACTTTGGCCTTATGAATCCCATAATTTCTCTCTTTGGGGTGAATTAAAGTTTGACACATGTTTTCTTGATTAATGGGTGATCTTGTGATGAGTTTCTTTGTGACAGTAAGGTGAATTTGGTACTCTGTCATTCATTTCGTGGGAAATAAAAACTGAAAGGATGTAATTGTTAGAGTTTGCCTAGGCCCTGTTTCCCCTATCTTCTTTGCTCCATTTCGACCACCTGATGCTATTTGGGAGTTCCTGTGTTTTTGTGGCCCCCTTTACCCCAAGGCCCTTCCTTTCCTACTAGCCTTCTTCTACTAGACCCCCATTTTAATGGGGGGGCCTAGAGCTACTTCAGTACACAAACTTGTATTCACCTCTAATTCCACTCTTCACTTTAGATGGCTGAGTCAGCTATAACCCCAAGGCTCTGTTCTGCCTCTTCTCTTTTGAAAGTATCTTTCTGTATGCATTTGGTGTTCTGTAATATCAGTATTCTGCTGTACTGGAGGCAAATTCTAATAAAGTTAAAAAAAAAACAAACTACTTTTGCCTCTTCTCCCACACCCTTTTTTTTTTTTTTTTTTTTTTCTCCCATAAAAATCTATTTGATTTAAGCATTACTTAAAACTAATGTAGTGGGAGAAAAAAAAAAAAAAAAAAAGAATGAATGAACAGTGAGTAAATAATATATTCATTGCTCCACATGACCCTTGCTTATCCATGCTAAAGTCTTTTGCTGGGCTTAGTTACCATCTTTTGTGCTTAGATTCATTGTATTTCCCTTCAATCTGATGTCTGTCTCTAAATTAAAGCTGTGTATTCCTCAGCCATCTATTGCTAAGGGCAGACCTTAGGATAATAAACCATTTGACTTCACTGTTCACATGTTTCTTACTCTCATTTCCGGGGTGGTGGGGGCCACTGTTTAATTCCATCAAGAGACGTTGTCATTCTGGAGATGTAATATCTTAGAGTGCAACTAGAAAGTCAGTCCTGAGGAAACAAAATCAACCCATGCTCCACATTTCCTCTGATAATTTCTTGTCAAAAAAGAGGTAACACAAATAAATCAGTCATCCAATAAGATTTTGAGGAACTGTATTAATGTCTCTCTTTACACTTCTTTATTATCTCTGTTACATGTATGGTACACATATGGCATTTCTAGCCGAGGTGTTATTTTTAAATGAGTAAATTCAGACAATGTGTCATGCATCTTACTATTTAGGGTCATAACCAAAGGCTAATAGCAACTAGCAGACAGATTAGAATTCAAATGAAAGTAACTTATTTATATGATTTGGATTTAATTTCTGTTTGCAGATTTTATGAGATCGCTCCTATGCATGTTATTCTGTGTTTTCTTAGTGTTTAGAGAGAGTACGAAATACAATCAGCAATCATGATGTGGTATCTATCCATTACTTTCAATTGCAGAAACCACAATCACTTTTACTTCAAACTAATATTATTGAAGGATTTAAGAGAAATATTAAAATACATGAATCAAAGGAAGGTGGATGTCCTAGGATCTCAGATAAATTTAATCACTTGCATTCGTGGCTTCCTTTTGCTTTTTTGGCTTACTGGATTTTGGGAAAGCCAGCTGACATTTTGTGAGGAAAATAAGAAGCCCTATGGAAAAGCCTGTGTGGCAAGGACTTGAGGCTTCCTGCCAGTGAGGAACTGAGGGTTCCTTGAGAATAGATGTGAGAGTAAGCTATTCTGGTAGCAAATCCCTTAACCCCAACCAAGCCCTCTGATGCCCGCAACCTTGGCTGACATCTTGAATGTCATCCCATGAAAGAACCTGAGTCAGAACTTTTCAGCAAAGCCACTCATGAATTTCTGACCCGTAGAAACTATAATACAATAACTGTTTTTTGTTTTAAGCAGCCAGGCTTTGGAGGAATTTGTCTTATAGCAGTAGGTAACTAATGCATAGATACAATATCATCAATAGGAAGATCTCTGAACTGAACGATAGTAAACAAATACAATTCCCACATTGCTAAAGAAATTAGAATTAATGGCCGAACGCAATGGTTCATGCCTGCAATCCCAGCACTTTGAGAGGCTGAGGCGAGTGGATCACAAGGTCAGGAGATCAAGATCATCCTGGGCAACACAGTGAAACCCACTAAAATACAAAAAGCCAGGCATGGTGGCCCGTGCCTGTAGTCCCAGCTACTTGGGAGGCTGAGGCAAGGGAATCACTTGAACCTGGGAGGCGTTGGTTGCAATGAGCTGAGATCACGCCATAGCAGTTCAGCTGGTGACAGAGCAAGACTCCATCTAAAAAAAAAGAAAAAAAGAAAAAGAAATTATGATCACCCATGTCTTACCCATGTTTAGTTTATTTATATTTTTATATATTTCTAAATTACTATTAATTTTATGTTTAAAGACATTTAAGTTAAAAATAAAAACACTATAAAATAAGAGAAGGAATTCTAAATAGAGAGATTATTAGAAGGCTTTAAATATAGAAATAATTATTTTAATCTCTAACTGCAGAAGTTAGCAATTTCTATTCAGATTGTCAATTTTTGAGATATATTAAAGTAGGATAACATAACTAAGTGCCACTTACCAATACTTTCCAGTTCTGTGTAAAGTTAACTGAACGTATAAAACATATTTTCTCCTGCTATTGACTTTTTATTGTCCTGGGCCTGTAGTAAATGTAAAGCTGCTATGCTTAAGGGTATAATTTTGTGCAGGAAACCACAATATGGTCTGGAAATAATTGCCACGAAGACCAAGATGAAAAGATAAAGTTAGCAAAAATCATTTGACATGCCTATCAAATCTGTTCTCTGAAAGAAAAATTTCAATTATTTAATGATGAAATCAATATTAGAGGAAATGCTGTAGATTTCATTTTGTCCTATAGTCAAGCAACAATTCTATCTCTATATCTGTTCTTACTTTAGGCAGAATAAAATTAAAATAGACTCTTAAATCTTTCTTGGAGTCAAACTATAGAAAATTTATAAATTTTTAGTTTTTCTTGGCTTTACATATTTATATTATTTTCATCTCCCCATTCACAAAATCAATCACTCCAGATATTCTAATTCCATATTTCTTTATTACTTTATGAAAAGTGAAACAAATTTGGGCCAAAGAGTATACTATTATTATGGGAAGATACTGATGGTTTCCTGGGATGCCACACAGCAGTCCTGGAGGCAGTCTTGGGATGCTTTTCCCGATCCCAGGTCTCTCTAAATGGATGTCCGTGGGGTTCAGAGGCACCATATAAAGCCCAAGAGTTCCTGTATCTTTTTGCACTTTAATTTGGAATGCTTAAGTTGGTGTAAGGCTTTTTTTCAGTGTACCTGAAAGGAGTCTATAGTTATCAGTTT
The DNA here is from genome assembly GCF_009761245.1 of Sapajus apella. Taxonomy (NCBI): domain Eukaryota; kingdom Metazoa; phylum Chordata; class Mammalia; order Primates; family Cebidae; genus Sapajus; species Sapajus apella. The sequence goes on along the minus strand of NW_022436941.1, from coordinate 89,352,177 downwards.
TAACTCATCTGTGCAGAAGATCTTTGAGGAAATATGCCAAGTCATTTGTTTCATCTGCATCTTTACAGAAGGGTCTCCCTGAGGCAAAGTGGAGGAATGTTCTCTGTCCACACTGTTGCTAAGAGTTTGTTCCTCATACCAGCTCTGCCTTGGGACAGTTCACCAGAGCAGATCCCAAGAGAGTAAGACCCAAAGATGGTTCTTGTGTTTAATTATTTGTCAGGAACCCCTCCTGAATATAGAAAAACATATGAATGTGAAAGAAATGGGAATAAAAAAGTCTGATTACACAATGAAAACGAGGTATCATTTGTTCCCCAAATATTTATTGGGCATATTACAGACAGACAGCTTATGTCAAATGCAGAAAAGAAATTTTAAGACTGGTTTTAAGTAGAACCTTCAACCCCTAACTAATGCAGACATAGATTTACCAATAAGAATGCAGAATATTAAGGCATCTTTTGTTTGTTTTTTTAGAGGAGCCCTCAGCTTTTGTTGTGAAATTGTTACTAGAAAGATATCATGCTATTAATAGATAAAGTCAATGACAGGGCTCCAAATTATTGGTAAGTGTTAATCCCCATGCTCTCTATTCAATATATGAATCAACATGTATTCAACATATGAATCCATCAGTATTTGAATAGGACTTCAGTTAAGTGATGACTTGGTTGACATCTTGAAAATTCACTTTTCTTGTTATAATTTGTGCACAGCAAAATTGGTGTTGAATAGAGAAACAATGAACAGTAACTTCAGCTGGTAAAAATCCAAAGCCCTGTTTTCTGCAGACACATAAAATTAGTTGAGTGTAGCCAGTATTCTAGCCTCTACAGCAGTCTGGATGTGCTCTGTGGGCTTCTGTTACTACATCCCGTCTGCAAACCAGGTGCAGAAAACCTTGCAAGGAAGTCTGGTTGCTGGAAATTAATGGAGTTGTTTGGTGAATAAAGTCAAAGTAGTAGCAATATATTATTCTGGAGAGTGTTAGAAAAGTTTTCCTGAAGCTACCATAAGACCTTGCAAATGAAAGCTTCCGATCTCAGTGAACTGGGATATTCTTACACTCAATTAAAATTCAATGTTTAATTATTAACCCCTGCTTAAAGAAGTGAAGAGGGAAAAAGACTTTTATGGGGTGCATAAAATGTTCCCTACAAAGAAAATAAAGCAAAGTTACTTGTACTGCTGAACTGTGAAAATAATGACCCACTAAACATCTTACTGTGCTTAAGGGCTAAAATTAAGGTCATGTCTCATCTCTACTCTCCAAATGTATGTCCTCTAGATAAACTGACTCATGATTGGTGCTAGAATCTGCACTTTATGTTCTCCCATATTTGTATTATTTTCTGTATATACAATTATAATTTGAATCTTGTTTAAAGATTAAAATGTGAGTGCTTGTTAAGAAAAAATGGAAAGAGTATTAGAAGGCATTTGTTATAGATAATTTGATTACTTATGCTGAATATTAAATAATTTTATAAAATAGAAATGTGTTAAAAATAGAGTTTTTGGAAGGTTTATGGATCATATATTCATATAATAACTCTAAGCCTCGTTTATAATAATCATGTCAAAGATGATTGAAGGATATGATTCTATGGCTACCAGAGAGTCATCCCATTTGGATTGAGATTCAAATAACTGTAGTCAATAGTAACTTAATTGGACATTTAAAAATAACTAAAAGAATGTAAGTGGATTGTTTGTAACACAAAGGATAAATGCTTGAAGGGATGGATATCCCATTCTCCATGACGTGATTATTTCACATTGCATGCCTATATCAAAACATCTCATGTACCTCATAAATATATACACCTACTGTGTACCTACAAAAACTAAAAATTAAAAAAGTTTAAAATCAAATTGCTAAACAGTAAATGAAAGCAAAAACAAAACAATACAAGAATAAAAAGAATAAAAACCTCCAACTTTCTTACCAATTTCTTACTGTTGCTCTTATATATTAAATGTTTAGTCAAGTTTCCAGCTATTTTGACTAGGAATTATTTTCTCAGTTAACAAGGGCCTATCAGTTCTACTAGATCTTTAACACTGGCCCAGACTGTGATACTATGATTTGTAATGGAATCATCTGGGCAGTTTGTAAATTCAGATGACTGGGTAAGGTACCAGAACCTGTTGTTAACCCAATTTGAGCCTATTATTTTAGGGAAGTTATTATAAAGATGTGAAACACCTAAGTGAGACACTTTAGTCTTTCTGCAGGGTGAGGTGTCAGATAGGAGAGCTTACCGTGTAATTTAGAAGGTTAGACCTTTACACAGTTACAACAGTGAGTAATTGACAATTTGTAATTCTCCTTTGACTGTAAATGTTACCTCCTGATTTTTCCCATTAGAACAGCAAGCTGATGATTAAAATTTAGTCAGTCGGTAAGAGGTGATGCTTGATCTTTTCTTGATGTTAGTCCCCTTTTGAATCTGATGAAGATTTGAAACTTTTACAAAAATGTATATACCATTTTAATTATTGTAGTTTTAATAAAAAGAAAAATATTAACAACTACATACATTCAAATTATGACACATGTACAATATACATACATATACATACATATATATATATATATATATATACCTGTGTATGTTTGTGTGTGTATTTCATATATATAACAAAAGTAGTAAAAACCTCTACTTTTAAACAAAGCAGAGGACCAGTTATTTGGCTTCACTGATGGGTGAATTTAAATTTATTCAAAAATGTAAATGAAAATATCCATGGGAAGTGTTTAGAACACAAAGACAAATGGAATAAGATGAACACTGGAAGACACAAACCGTTAGGGAGAAAGGAAAAAGAGAAGTCCATGAAGTAGAATAACAGACAAGAGGAGGAAGGAAAGATACCAGAGAGTATTATGATAGTGATGGGAGGGTTTATCATCAAGGACAGGGTGAGCACTAGCACAAAGTGTTATTGAAGTCAGGTAAGATAAAGAGGGCAACCATGTGGTTGTCTGCTTAAGAGAAATAGAAGTAAAGTTTCTAGGATTTGAGGATGTCAAAGATCTACGTGAATAGAGCTCAAGTTGTTTTTATGGATTTTGAAGTCCTCTGACATAACAGAAGGGCTTGATGTGAAAATGGTGACTGATCTAGGACTTGTTCATCCTATGTGAGCTATATTCTGGGAAGAGGTGAATGATAGCAATAAGCAAAAAGACAGATCCTTCCTGACATGCAGATTCAAGCCAAAATTGATAACAGAAACCAAACAACAGATCAAGGAAGCTCAGAGAACACCTAGATGGATAAATACCAAAAAAATCTACATGTAAGTATATTCTATTCAAACTACATAAAACCAAAGACAAAGAGAATATCTTGAAAGAAGCCAGACAGAATAAAACACCTTACCTATAAGAAACAGGATAAAAATTACACAGACTTTTCTGAAGAAACCATGCTTGCAAGAAGACAGTGGAATCAAATATGTAAAGTGTTAAAAGAAAAACTCATTAACCTAGAATTCTATATCCACTGAAATTCTTTCAGTAGTGAAGGAGAAATAAAAATTTCTTAGGCATTTCAAATTGAAAGCCAAGTTTGGGAACCACTGGTTTGGGGAAGGTGGCTTATATTGCAAGAATGTATGCAATTATTCTCATAAATAATGTTAGAAAATTTTAACTTAAATTTGCCCACAGCTCTTCCTCTTTCACTGACCACTAAAAAGAATTTTGGCTTTGTGAGCCATTTCTCTCCCTCTTACCTTTTTGGAGTGTCTTATATAACACAAAAAGAAATGGAAGAGTGGGTAGAGAAAAAGATTAATCATGACTTAGAAAAACATTTTATTTCTTTCTCTTGTATGTGTGTGTTTTGAGAGATAGCAACATAAAAGCAATAGCAATATATGAACTAAATGAGGAAAACTTATAAGCCACAAAGGGAGTTTTCAAATAAGTGTTGTTGTAGAGTTTATTTCTTTAACGGTGTTTGAATGATATAAGTACATAGGTTGAGTTACCTTTTACTTATCGCTCTAGGTTCTGTCTCTGGTCTAACACTGGATGAGTGAGTTCTGAGTTGAATAAGTTTATAGTAAAGATATATTCCACAGTTACCTGCATAAGATTTTCCCTAAGCTTATTGAAATCACCATATTTGTATTAAGATTTCCATTCTATAGTTGATAGAAGTTTTGTTGTGAGCTTGAATTGGCATATGTTCAGGGAGGCTTCCACTTGTTTTGGTAAGACATGGCACAAACATCTCATGGGAAAGGCTGCTTCATACCACTTAATATATGATCCACAGCCCATTCATTACAAGGATAATTTGACCACAGAGATATCAATAGATTACTTAAAGTATTTTCAGAAACATTGGGCAATTAAAAAATTTATTTCACAAAAGAGAATATATTGTTGTCATTTTAATGGGATTCAGTTGTTGCACAAGTTTGTCTGAAAACTAAAAATGCACCTTGAGCTTCTAGGTGTCAAAAATAAAAGAATATTAGAAATTAATCAAGTATTATTTCTTTTCCCAACCTTTTATCCATTTTTCTGTGATTTTATTTTATCCCATTGAGGATATAGCTGATAGAGTCTAGGGTTATGAAAGGCATTGGACTTATGTACCTTAAAAGTTTGAAACTGATTTGATCTTTTTTCTTTTGCTGTTTCTTTTGCGAGATGGGTTGGGGAGATGAAAAGACTGAATTCGTGCTTTGGAGATAAAACTTTCACTTTGACTGTTTCTTTTCAACTAAAACAAAAGCCCTGCACAGGCTACTAAACTAGAGATAGGCCAAGGGGTTCGGATCTCTTAGCAGGAGTGGTGCAGGTCTAGAGTAAACATAACTGTGTTCATTGAGCTCTTACTATAGTTGGAATTTCTTTATCTCAGCAGTCAAAGGCTCTATCCAGTGTAAAGGGTTGGAGGAAGCTGGGAAATTTGGCCATTTGCTTATTCCTTCTGCATATAATTAAATTATGTGTTATGATAACTAAGCGTATTAAAAGGACGCACACAGATACATAATGTAAACACACATATATAAGCCATATATATATATATATATATATATATGTATATACACACATATAAAACCTTATTTAATTTTTTAAAAACTGCTAAATTACACAATATATCTGGGTCAATGGATATACCTGCAAAACAGGTAAGTTATATTGTATAATAATAAAATGCTCAGGTATGAAACCCAAATCACTGAAGGCTCTTGTGTTCCTCTTTCATCCTAACTCCTTGCTCTCCCTACATCCACTATACTTAATGTTGTTTATCATTACCTTGCTATTAAAATAGTTTTTCTACTATGTATTAATTCTTAAAACAATTGAGCTTTATAAAAATGCTATCATGTTATATATAGCTTTCTGGGCCTTCTTTATTTTATCAGTAAGTGTTATGTATCTGTAACTTATCCTTGTTTTTGCATTTCCTATTAATGCTGAAGGACATTTCAGTTTCCATTGTTTTACAGTTGAAAATAATGTTGCTGCTCTGAATACTTTTATACATGTTTTCTGTTGTACATTTCTTCTGGTGCACATATATTAAAATTTCTCTGGGTTTTGAATTGCTGTGTTTTAAGGCATACAAATGCTTAACTTTATAAGGTAGTGCCTAATTATTTTTTTAAATGGTTACAAAAATTTACTTTCCCAAAAATAATGTATAAGGGTTCCTGTTGATCCACATTACCCTCTAATGTTATCAAACTTAAGCACTATCAAACTTAATTTTTGCCAAAGTAGTTGAAAAACACATGCTCTTCAGAATGTAGAAGAGAAGGAAACACTTCCTAATTTATATTATGAAGTCATTATTATTCTTTTAAAGAAACCAATGACATTACAAGAAAGGAAAACCATAGGCTGATATTTGTCATGAACACAAGTGTGAAAGTCCTCAACAAAATGTCATCAAATTAAATTCAGCAATATTTAAATATATTATAACACCAAAATTGAGTGGATTTACTCCAAGAAGGAAAGGCTGGTTCAACATTCAAAATCAATTTGGTAATTTAGAAAGTCAATAGACAAGAAAAGCCAAATGTATTTATACAGAAGAAGCATTTGACAAAATTCAATAACCACTCATGATAAAAACACCTGACAAACCAGGAATAAAAGAGAATTTTCTCAACCCAATAAAAGGATATGCAAAAAAAGAAACTAAAATAATACTTAAGTTATGTAAAGACTGAATTCTTCCCTTCTAAGATTTGGAAAGAGAAAAATGCACTCACTCTCACCACCACTCCTATTTAACATCATACTGGAGATCCTAACCAATGCGATAAGGCAAGTAAATTAATAGTTATATAAATACTATAAATATTGGAGAGAAAGGAATAAAATTCTGTTTAATGATAACTTTTTTCATTGTCTCAGGTATCTACAAAAAAGATAAGAATTAAAAAGTGAGTTTAGCAAGATCAAAGAAAACAAGGTCAAAATATAAAAATTAATCATATTGGTAAATACTACTCATGAACAATTTAAAATTGAACTGAAAACCTGAGGAGTGTAACTAGTAGCTAGCTACTTATTAATTCAATTAGCATATTTTTTCTTTATAGTATGTGATTAAAACACTTGGTCAGGGTTTGACTTGGATTTTCAGATCTCTTCAAGGAAAATAATTTGTTTATTGGGTTAGATTCTCATGGGTCAATATTCTCTTAGTCTCATTTTAAAATTCTGCAACACAGATTGACAAGAGCATTTATTTCTAAACTTTGGTCTGAAATAACTTTGGTCAAGTGAAAATAATTTGTGGACAGAAAAATGCATCTGATCTGCATCATGGCATCTCATCGCTCAAGAGCATATGCTTAATAAGTTATTTTTTAAAAAGACAGAAAACAAAAGATGTCCTGAATAGGGTAGTTGAAGGTAACAGTTAAAAAGACCTCCAGATTTCTTTGGAATCCAACATATCACTATACATTTCATAAAACAGTGATTGTCTTTCTGAATTGCTTACAAGGTAAAAAAAAAATTAAATAATAACTTGAAAGTGAAGCTCAGATGTGATCTGGCTATGGTTCACCTATTGTTTACTTTTAATGGAAGTATATTTTCTTCAAATCACTGACTTGAAACATGGTGGATTTCTATCTCTTTAATATAGATTTTTTCAGTCTGTGTTCTATAAGTTACATGTTACACTATGGCATTTCCACATTCGTAGACTACTAAGGTGCTTCTCCCAAGTTGCCTTGATGGTAGTTGTACCTTATATCTGTCTTCACTAAAGCTATAAAGCATTGAAATCTTTTCTCAAGGCCCTCAAAAGAGGAAGTAATTATTTCTAAGCCTCCACAATGACCTAAGTAAAAACATCTGGTATTTCTATACTATTATAGTAAAAGGGAAGCCACCGTAGAAGCTACCCAATTTCTGGGTGCATAGTTACTTAGAGACCATTATATATTCCATAATGACGTGCCTTTGGTTTTTTTCCCTTATGGATTTTTCTATATGCATTATTTTATTTATTTGCTTACTCATTCCTCAAATATTTGAGAACTTAGCATGTGTCAGGCAATGAATCAAGTTACATGAGTAATTGTGTAGGAAACAAAGTGAAAAAGATTATATGGAATTACTTCTAAGAACTAATCAATCCAGAAGCAGCAAAATCTTTAAATCCATAGGCAGTAAAATACTCAGATTAGTTCTGTATAACTACAGTAATGTTACTTTTCCATTCTGCTCTCTAGGACAGAAAAGTTGTCATGGGGCCTAAGACTATCACTGTTATATGGCTTAAATATCATGGCCAATTTTATTACTTCTTTGTTTCAGAGAAGAATGCCAGAGTAAATATATTAGACATTTAAAATATGTTGCCAGAAAGGTAGAGGTCCATCCAGACTCTTGTTGCTCTGTCAAAATAACTCAAAAATATACTTGAGCTGGAAGAAAAAGAGATTGACCTTGAAGATGTGTATTGGATTGTTGCTTTATCCTCTAGATGGGGTAGCATCAGTTCAGAGACAGAAAAAGCAAGTATTCAGTAAGTGAAGTCTAAGAAGTTTATGTCATAATGGTTAGTATTCATGTTCTTGAATTCTGTATACCCAAAGGAAAAACAAGGTCAAAAATCACAGAAAATTTTCATAGGCAGTTTTTGTAGTTCAAAACCAGTTTATTTGCTTTGGTGGCTAACTCTTTTAAAGCAAAAATCTCAGTTTTTCCAGCCACAGTAGCCGGAGGAGTATACTGTCTGTAACATATTAATAACTAGGAGTGAATAGCTGCCACAAATGTGGAGAAGAGAAGAAATAAAACTTGAAACAAACGTATTTCTTTTGTATGAATGATGCCATTTGGAAAAAGAATTTTATTAAAATTAAAGACAAGGCTTAGTACACATAAATAGCATCTATTAGTTTTTACAAGGTTGTTTTGAACTCACAATTTAAGCCTGATTTAGTTAGCAGAGTGCATTATTAAAAGTCTGCCATCGGTGATCTCAGTTTAGATAAAGCCAATAAGAATATATTAAAATTTTCAATAGGGTTTTCTTAGATGAATTTAAGTATTTGCACCATCCTAGTTGATAGGAAGGAAAAACATCATTTAGGTAATAGTTCTTTAAACCAAAGGCTCTTTTGTGGCCAGACAGGATATATTTAAATTCCAAGAAGTATTGTAATATCTATGGGAACATATTTCTGCTGAAGTAATTGCACCTCTAGTAAAAGACTACTTGGATCAATTTGAGCTGTGCCCTAGATCTCTAAAAGCACAATGCATATTCTGCACTTGTTAAGCACAGAATATGAGGTCACATATCAAATTGTAAGATTTAATTGAAAATGAGAAGAAATTTTAGGACATTAAAAACATCTTACCAAATATTATCTAAGTTTGGGTAATTATGCATTTATTTTACTTCATTTCAGGAGATAAGCCAGAATATAAGGAGGGGAGAAATAGCAAAGAGACTGAAGAAGAGGCATCACAATGTGATGTAATCATATAATGGAATTTGGGTTAGAAGTACAATTTGTACTAACATATAGTCAGCACAATGAAGTGTGGATTCCAGAAATAGAAGTTCTTGCTTTGGGAAGCAATTCCGCCTCTCTGAATACAGAATTCTCAGATGCAAAATTGGTGAGTGTATAGCTTGCAAGATTATGAAACGCAGTAGCATATTTCTTGCTTCTAAGCTTGAAACACAGTTGGTCTCTATTAATATTTGGCTACTACATAGAGCATTTACTGTTCAGTATGGCAGTTATATTTTTAGCATGCTGCACTATGAGGTCATTGAGGAATGAACAATTTCTCATTTATATTTACAATTTCAGTATCTTATCACACATTTAGTGATTATAGAGCTTAAAAATATCAAATGAAAGTAGCAGAATTGTTGGTGTATAGAAAGACCATGAAGGGAAATATTTCAAAAATGAAATGTTAAAAGTGATCTAAGCATTATTGGTAGCATTACAATGGTAGTTGTGTTGGCAGAAAGAGTCAGAAATGGTTCTAAAATGTGTTGAAGGATTTGAAAGCCAATGAAGTATGGTTCAGGAGAGCTGTTTATCAATCACTAGAAATGTTCATTGGTTCTCAGCAACTCTGTAAGCATCAAAAATATGCTTAACTATTCAAATCTCAATTGCTCCAAGAAATCTTTCCAAGCTCACCGGACCAAATTAACTTTCCCTCTTGGGCTTACTACCGTATTCACAGTGAAGGGTATGATCAGCAACTGTTCAGTAGCAATAGAGTTTGTTGCTGCTGTGTTCTAGGCTCTGTCCTAAGGCCTGAAGATAGAGCTGAATAAGACAGTCAGTTAAGGATCCTGCTGCCATGAAGCTTACATTCTTGCTGGGGTATTAACATTAGACTGAAACCTGATTCACACTTGGTTCTTTATTTCAACTGTATAAATCTTGTCTCCATTTTTTTGAATTCCCAAAAAAAAAATAGCTCCATGAAAATAGAAAATTGTCATATCCTTCTTCCATAGCATGAACCCTTTTTAGGAATAAATGCCTAAAAGACAAGCAAAATAAAAAAACCGAGCAGCTGGAAAGACACAAGGTCTCAATTTGCTGCTCCCGGTCCCACCATTTCACCTTGGTGTCACTTGGATAGATTGAGATTAGGAGATAGAGATGGGTTACTTGGGCATATTCCTAAATAGGAATGGTTGAAGAAACTTTTAAAGAGAGAAGTGGCTAATAATCAAAAGAAAATACTTAAAGCATCAAGTCCACTGTGGGTACTCAATTGATGTATCTTCCAAAATAGTGGGTTGTCTTAATTATTGGTCATACTCTTCACCACATATTACAATGTGATAGAGGTTACAAAAATTTATTAAATTCTAGCTTGTCAATGAAATTGATCCAGTGAAATTCCAAAACCTACATGTTCGTAATTATTCTACAAACTATTAAGATGCAGCTGAATTCTTTTTATCCCCTTGGATCCACTGGGCATAGTTATGATGTAACATAGTTGAGATATTTTCAGATTCATTTTACAAGGTACTCATCTATGTTACGAGTATTATCCAGTACAAAAACAAAAACATAAAATTATTTAAAAGGTATTCAACAACTTGAAACAAACAAAAAATTTATAAAATTCCCCTTTTCTCATTTAAGAAAAAAAAAAGTGCAGCTCACTGAAAGCACTTATTTAATTTTACATAAGCATGCTCTTTAAGGCTAAAGCAAATATGACTGATATTCAATGTGAAAATACAATATAAAAACTGTTCTTGTAGTTATTTCTAAACAGAACTACCATTAGAATCGTCTATTTTGGAAAAATCAGATTCCTCAAATGAATCTTCAGTCAACACTTGTTCGAGAATGATGCTGTTAACATCATGCATAAGAATGCTACATTTTCTAGGATGTGACATTTTCAGTGATTGAGAATTACTATATTTTGTAAATGGAAATACCACTACTAAAAATAGAATGTTTTAAATAGGATAATTTATTTTGTTCCCGAAGTTGATATACTAGAGCAATGGAAAAATAATAATAAAAGTGAGATATTTCGTGGCAAATTCATCTTGGGATAGATGCTGCAACCACAAGTGCTGCTGGGGAGTATACTCAGGACAAATAGGAAGGTGGTTAATGAAATAGAAAAATGATAGGAAAATAAAATTTTTAAACTCTAAGAAATAATTAAAATGTAATTAAATTACTCAAAATAGAATTATATCATTATTTAACATGCAGAGATTAGGTTACACTCAAGCAATAGTATCTATGAGCAGTAATTTCCACACACACAAAAGGTCAAGTGAAGTAACAGAACACTTTTCCTTACAAAATATATTGACACAATTAAGGTAAAAAATTATAGAAAAGATTGTTCCTTCCTCAATATCTAGCTCTGTATTTCCAAACATAAAATAAAATCAATGAATAATTCCACATCTAGCTTTAATTGGTAGTGCTTAATAATTTAAGGTAAAACACAAAATATCAGAAATTTTTTAAAAATCGAATCTATTAAAATATGATAAAATTAGACTAAAAGTTTTGCTTCACTGGATTAAACCCAAGGAAGATATCAAATAGGTTAAAATTTTTAGAGAATATGAGAATGGTAAACAAAGAAATCATCAATGCAGTACAGCAGCACCTCACATTAAAAACTCTGGGTAAGGCAAAATTATATCTCTCATCTGTTTCCTTTTAACTGTTTCATATGATAAACTATTGCAATGTGTTTTGAAAATAACCTGAGTTAGCCTGTATGGGAGAAACTCAGGGTGAGGGTGAACCTTGGTATTTGTGAAACAGAGTTGAAGCCGTAGTTGCAACTTCTTACATAGAATAGGTAGAATCTTAGAAGGGGCAGTCATTATTGAAGTGATGGTAAACATGCTCTCCTAAATTAGGCAGTTGATGAAAATACCAAGATGTTTTTCAGGTTCCTGTGTGGTTGAGAGCAACAGGATGAAAATGAGACATATTTTTGCCTCCAGTGGAAAGAACTGATCTTTCTGTTATGTGTAGAAATGTGCTCAGAGAGTAAAGTTGAAAATAATATACAAATACAAGCAACTTCAAAACATAATTATATTGAATATTAAAATTTGTAGATACTATGCAAAAACATTTCTAAAACATGGAAATAGCATGATTTCAAAGTAAGTTCAGGGAAACCAAAACAAATAGAGAGGTTCTAAGAAACACTTTCACACTCTGAGTTTTATGAAGGGGAGGAGCTCATTTCCCAAGAAAACCTCTTTCATCTCAGAAGAAAAGTTTCATTTCCTTGTGAAAAATGACATGATCATACTTGGATAATAATTTTTTGATATGTAGAATCTAAGGAAATTATAGGCTCAAAATCTGGAAGATGTATTGGGGTGGAGGAATTAATAAGAGAAGGAGTTGCACATTTAAAGACCTGGAGGCAACAAAGGTCAGAGCACATTCAAAAACCTGAAGTAAATTCAGGATGGCTGGACTTAGGTTTGATTCAACAAAACACTAGGGGCATTTCTATAGCGGGTATAGAGCAGGTAATCACAATGAATCTGTGGTCATGATTTGTGAATATTCATGTGATCTTTAACTGTATATATGCTAAATAATGATTAGTCAATCTAATCTTATGTTGCCTATAGAATAGTTTACAAAATTTAAGGGCAAGCTAATTCTATCTTAGCATTACTGTAATTAGAATCAAACGTTCTTGTGTATACAGAGCAAATAATGAGAAAGATTGCAGCTTAATAAGAAACATAACATTCTACTTTATTTTTACTGAAAGAATTACAGCCCTAAAAGATATTATACACCAACATTTTCCAAATAAGATAAGCTTGGTTCTCAAAATCCTTTGCACTCTAAGATTAGTAGGATCTTGTTATAACACTATTCGTGATTCAGCAGAATTCATATAATACTGTTTGATAGTTCATTTAATTCAGGAAATAGTTATTGAAAACATACCTTGTGCCACAAATGAACCTTAAGCATATGAAATGCTCATCTTTTTAAAATTGATATTACTTTATTTATTTATTTATTATACTTTAAGTTCCGGGGTATATGTGCAGAAAGTGCAGGTTACATAAGTATACACGTTCCATGGTGGTTTGCTGCATCCATCACCCTGTCATCTACATTAGGTATTTCTCTTAATGATATCCCCCCACAATCCCCCCACCCTCTGCTATCCCTCCCCAATGCCTCACCCCCTCGACAGTCCCTGATGTGTGCTGTCTCCCTCCCTGTGTCCATATGTTCTCATTGTTCAACACCCACTTATGAGTGAAAACATGCAGTCTTTGGTTTTCTGTTCTTGTGTCAGTTTGCTGAGAATTGTGATTTCCAGATTCATCCATGTCCCTGCAAAGGACATGAACTCATCCTGTTTATGGCTGCATAGTATTCCATGGTGTATATGTGCCACATTTTCTTTATCTAGTCTATCCTTGGTGGGCATTTGGTTGGTTCCAAGTCTTTGCTATTGTGAACCGTGCCACAATAAACATACATGAGCACGTGTCTTTATAATAGAATGATTTATAATCCTTTGGGTATGTACCCAGTAATGGGATGGCTGGGTCAAATGGTATTTCTAGTTCTAGATCCTTGAGGAATTGCCACACTGTCTTCCAGAATGGTTGTACTAATTTACACTTCCACCAACAGTGTAAAAGCATTCCTATTTCTCCACATCCTCTCCAGCATTTGTTGTCTCCATATTTGTTAATGATCACCATTCCAACTGGCATGAGATAGTATTTCATTGTGGTTTTGATTTGCAGTTCTCTAATGACCAGTGATGTGCATTTTTTCATATGTTTGTTGGCTACATAAATGTCTTCTTTTGAAAAATGTCAGTTCATATCCTTTGTCCACTTTAGAATGGGGTTGATTATTTCTTGTAAATTTATTTAAGTTCTCCATAGATTCTGGATATTAGCCCTTTGTCAGATGCGTACATTACAAAATTTTTTTCTCATTCTGTTGGTTGCCGGTTCACTCTAATGATAGTTTCTTCTGCTGTGCAAAAGCTCTTAAGTTTAATTAGATCCCATTTGTCTATTTTGGCTTTTGTTGCCATTGCTTTAGGTGTTTTAGTCATGAAGTCCTTGCCTATGCCTATGTCCTGAATGGTATTGCCTAGGTTTTCTTCTAGGGTTTTTATGGTGTTAGGTCTTATGTTTAAGTCTTTAATCCATTTGGAGTTAATTTTAGTGTAAGGTGTCAGGAAGGCGTCCAGCTTCTGCTTTCTGCGCATGGCTAGCCAGTTTTCCCAACACCATTTAATACACAGGGAATCCTTTCCCCATTGCTTGTTTTTGTGAGGTTTGTCAAAGATCAGATGGTTGTAGATGTGTAGTGTTGCCTCCAAGGCCTCTGTTCTGTTCCATTGGTCTATATCTCTGTTTTGGTACCAGTACCATGCTGTTTTGATTACTGTAGCCTTGTAGTATAGTTTGAAGTCAGGTAGTGTGATGCCTTTAGCTTTGTTCTTTTTGCTTAGAATTGACTTGGCTATGTGGGCTCTCTTTTGGTTCCATATGAAGTTTAAGGTGTTTTTTTCCAGTTCTGCAAAGAAGGTCATTGGTAGCTTGAAGGGGATAGTGTTGAATCTATAAATTACTTTGGGTAGTATGGCCATTTTCATGATATTGATTCTTCCTAACCATGAACATGGAATATTTCTCCATCTGTTTGTGTCCTCTCTTATTTCCTTGAGCAGTGGTTTGTAGTTCTCCTTGAAGAGGTCTTTTACATTCTTTGTTAATTGTATTCCTAGGTATTGATTTTCATTCTTTTACATTTGTTGAGGAGTGTTTTACTTTCAATTATGTGGTCAATTTTAGAATAAGTATGATGTTATGCTGAGAAAAATGTATCTTCTATTGATTTTGGGTGGAAAGTTCTGTAGATGTCTATTAGGTCTGCTTGGTCCATATCTTAGTTCAAGTCCTGGATATCCTTGTTAATTTTCTCTCTCATTGATCTGTCTAATATTGACAATGGGGTGTTAAAGTCTCCCATTATGATTTTGGGGAGTCTACATCTCTTTGTAGGTCGGTAAGAACTTGCTTTATGTGTCTGTGTGCTCCTGTATTGGATGCATGTATATTTAGCTCTTCTTGTTGTATCGATCCCTTTACCATTACGTAATGCCCTTCTTTGTCTCTTGATCTTTATTGGTTTAAAGTCTGTTTGATTATCAGAACTAGGATTGCAACTCCTGCTTTTTTTTTCTCTCCATTTGCTTGATAAATCTTCCTCCATGCCTTTATTTTGAGCCTACATGTGTCTTTGCATGTAAGATGGGTCTCCTGAATACAGCACACTGATGGGTCTTTACTCTTTATTCAATTTGTCATTCTGTGTCTTTTGATTGAGACATTTAGCCCTTTTACATTCAAAGTTAATATTGTTATGTGTGAATTTGATCCTTCCATTTTGATGTTAGCTAGTTGTTTTGCCTATTCATTGATGCAGTTTCTTCATAGTGTTGATGGTCTTTACAATTTGGTGTGATTTTGCAGTGGCTGGCACTGGTGGTTTCTTTCCATGTTTAGTGCTTCCTTCAGGAGCTCTGGTAAGGCAGGCCTGGTGGCGATGAAGTCTCTCAGCAGTTGCTTGTTTGTAAAGGATTTTATTTCTCCTTCACTTATGAAGCTTGGTTTGGCTGGATATGAAATTTTGGGTTGAATGTTCTTTTCTTTAAGGATGTTTAATATTGGCCCCCACTCTCTTCTGGTTTATGGCGTTTCGACCAAGAGATTCGCTGTGAGTCTGATGGGCCCCTTTTTGTGGGTAACATGATGTTTCTCTCTGGCTGTCTTTAGCATTTTTTCCTTCATTTCAACCCTGGTGAATCAGATGATTATGTGCCTTGAGGTTGCTCTTCTTGAGGAATGTCTTTGTGATGTTCTCTGTATTTCCTGAATTTGAATGTAGGCCTGCCTTGCTAGGTTGGGGAAATTCTCCTGGATAATATCCTGCAGAGTGTTTTCCACCTGGGTTTCTTTCTCCACGTCACTCTCAGGTACACCTATCAAATGTAGATTTGGTCTTTTCACATAATCCCATATTTCTTCAAGTCTTTTGTTCATTTCTTTTCACTCTTTTTTCTCTAATATTGCCTTCTGGCTTTATTTCATTGAATTGATCTTCAATCTCTGATATCCTTTCTTTACTTTGATTGATTTGGCTATTGACATTTGTGTATGCTTCACAAAGTTCTCAGGCTGTGTTTTTCAGCTCCATCAAATTGTTTATGTTCTACTCTATGCTGGTCATTCTACTTAGCATTTCATCTAACCCATTTTCAAGGTTCTTAGTTTCCTTGCCTTGAGTTAGAACATGATCCTTTAGTTTGGAGAAACTTATTACCCGCCTTCTGAACTGTGCTTCTATCAATTCATCAAACTAATTCTCCATCCAGTTTTGTTCCCTTGCTGGTGAGAAGTTGTGATCCCTTAGAGGAGAAGAGGCATTCTGGTTTTTGGCAATTTCAGCCTTTTTCCGCTGGATTCTTTCCATCTTCATGGATTTATCTACCTTTGGTCTTTGAAGTTGGTGACTTTCGGATGGGGTCTCTGAGTGGACATCCTTTCTGTTCGTGTTGAAGCTGTTTCTTTCTGTTTGTTAGTTTTCCTTCCAACACTCAGGCCCCTCTGCTTCAGGTCTGCTGGAGTTTGCTGGAGGTCCACTCCAGACCCTGCTTGCCTGAGAATCACCCACAGGGGCGGCAAAACAGCAAAGAGTGCTTCCTGTTTCTTCGTCTGGTAGCTTTGTCCCAGACAGTACCTGCCAGACGTCAGCCAGAACTCTCCTGTATGAGGTGTCTCCCAGTCAAGATACACGAGGGTGAGGGAGCCACTTGAGGAGGCAGTCTATCCCTTATCAGAGCTCAAGTGCTGTGCTGGGAGATCCATTGCTTTCTTCAGAGCTGCCAGGCAGGGATGTTTGAGTCTGCTGAAACAGAAGCCACAACTGCACCTTTTCCCATGTGCTCAGTCTGTCCCAGGTAGGTAAGAACTTTATTTATAAGTTCCTGACAGGCTGCTACCTTTTTTTCAGAGATGCCCTGCCCAGAAAGAAGGGAGTCGAGTTGACAATCTGCCTGCAGAGGCCTTGCTGAGCTACTGTGGGTTCGACCCAGGTGACTTTGTTTACACAGGAAAGATTAAAACCACCTACCCGAGCCTTAGCAATGGCATATGCCTGTCTTCCCACTGAGCTTGAATGTCCCAGGTTGAGCTCAGACTGCTGTGCTGGCTGCAAGAATTTCAAGCCAGTGGATTATAGCTTGCTGCTCTTCTTCCCACTGAGCCAGATCACTTGGCTCCCTGGCTTCAGCCCCCTTTTTCAGTGAAATGAGTGGTTCTGTCTCACTGGCATTCCAGGTGCCACTGGGGTATGAGAACAAAAAAATACTGTTATGGCTAAAACGGCTACCCAGTTTTGTGCTGGAAACCTGAGGTGCTGGTGTTGTAGGCACTGGAGGGAATCTTTTGGTCTGCGAGTTGTAAAGACCTTGGGAAAAGTAGTGTCTGAGCTAGAGCGCAGGCATGTCGGAAACGTCCCTAATGGCTTCCCTTGGCTAGGAGAGGGAGTTCTCTGGCCCCTTGCACTTCCTGGGTGAGGTGACTCCCCACCCTGTTTTGGATTGCCATCCTTGGGCTGCACCCACTGTCTAACCAGTCCCAGTGAGATGAACCTGGTACCTCAGTTGGAAATGCGAATGCAGAGATCACTTGCGTTCTGGATCGTTCTCACCGGCAACTGTGGACCAGAGCTGTTCCTGTTCAGCCGCCTTCTCATCTTTATTAATATTCATGGAAATAAAAGGTAAAACATGAAGACAGGTTGATGAATGGGTAAAAATATACAGCTAATATAGAAGAAATAAGACCTAGTATTTTATTGATCAGTAGGGTGGCTATAGTTAACAATAACCTACTATAAATTTTTTTTTAAAGTGATAAAAGAGAGTAATTCAAATGTTCCTAGCATAAAGAAAAAATATTTAAGGTAATAAATATCTTAATTATCCTGATTTGATATTTCTGCATTATATTTATCAATCAAATTGTCATGTGCACATCTATGGGTCAATTTTTAAATCTGGAGAGAAAATACTGTCAATTGTAGAGCAAAATAGTTAAAGTAAAAACAAGTTATCTGTCACATTATTATGTTGCTAAAAATATTTTTTTTAGTTCTGAAAATACATTGTTGGTGAAGATGTGTTGTAATAGGAACACCATAGGAATATAACTATTATCACTATGAAAACTCATTTTATATCATCTTGTAAGTAGTAAATGCATACACCCCAACAGTTCTACTCCTAAATGTATGAGTACTAGATGTGTTCACAATAGCAAAATGAAAAACAAAACAAAACAAAAATAAGCAAACAAACAAAATTCAGGTTCTTTAATTGCAGAATGAATAAATAATTTCTTTACAAAAACATGCAACTATGGAAATGAATTAATAACAGCCAGACTTACCAATATGGATGAGCCTTAAATCCAGTCTTGGGAAAAAGCCCATAAAAAATAGATGTAGTTTGATTCCTTTGTACATAAAGGTCAAAATCAAGCTGAATTAAGCTATAAGTCATCTAGTGATGCATCAATATGAGTATTATGAGAAATAATGTTGGTGATCGCAACATTCCTTTTTGTTATTATCCTGTCCTGTCTTCCTTTGATAGCAGTATTTATTCTGCTTTTTGCTTCTCCTCTCCTCTACTTCATCTAATATTCCTGTTTCAATCTTATCATTTTTAATATCCAAATTTAAATGCCTTTTCTCTATGATTCTTTTTCTTTTCTGTAATGCTAATTCTTCATATTACTCATCACATTATATCTTTACAAGATTATCTACTTGTCTGTTATTAATTTTATATTGCAACCATCTCGAAGACAGAAATTACAGGCCTTTATTTTTACAGTCTTACAACTTTTAGCAGTGTTTAGCATATACTACAAACACGTACACGTTTGTCTGAGTTCTATTTAGACTTAAAGTCAGTTTGTTGTAAAGCCCTGTAGCAAGCTTCATAATGAGATTTTAGGGTAGAGGAACAGTTTGCTGAGTGTTTGTAAAGTCTAAATGAAATGTAAGGTGAGAAATAGTTTTAGATGCAAAGCTATGAAAGTAAATATAGTGAAAATGGAAATAGGAAAAAAGGATTCACTGTATGGATATGTATGTGTGCATAAGTAACAAATGTATATCATTTTCAACATAAAATCATGTAACAATATAAGCATTTTCGAACACTTTATTTTGAAATTATTTTCACTACAAAATTAGTATATATATTTTTAAAAGCTGTACTTTCAAGCTTATTGATAAAACTACTTTGAAGAAATAGTGTTATTTTTTTAAAACTTTTGTAAAATTATTTTTATTGTTTTCAGCCTTGTAGTACAGCTAAGAACTTGTTCTAGGAGTAAAAGTGCCAGTTCTACAACCTTTTTGATGTTTTCTTTTGCTTCTATTAGTAATATAATTTTTTGTTGGGGCTATTAACAGAAATCTTTTAAAGCCATCTTGTTAGGATTCGTTTAATTAAAAATAGATATTATGACTTATAAATCTACTTAATTGGCCATATGTAAACTCCAGCATATACTAATTTGCTAAAAGCAAAGAAATCTGAAAACAGTCACCCTCCTCTTCCCTCGAGATGCCTCACCTACTACGATTGCTCTTGACGATCAGACAAAAGTTGACAATGTCTGTGTGTTTGTTAGATATTAGGAAAACTTAGTTTCTCTATTGTGTTTTCATTAAAATATATAACAAAATTTTTCTTGTGGCACACAAATTATGTGGCTTTGTACACCCCACTTTTGAGCCCCAATGAATTTATCTCGTGACTGTCAATGGAGGGTGGGGAAATGAAGGCTCAACAAGAAATTTCTTGCCTCTTCACTACCCCTGGTTAAGGACCATCATATTAGGTTATAGCAGTCTTTTACTCTAATTAAAGAAAAAGAACATTCCAATGAAATGAGCATAAATGTGAAGACAAATGACTGGCCAGAGTTGAAGGTTATCAAACAACAGTAGTTTCCCAAACAGGATTTTTTAAATGTGTTTTCTTCTACTACATCTCTCCTTCCCTTGTCTTAATTCATAGAGTTAAAAAAGAAATGTAATAAAATTATGTGTAGGCTATAATCCCAACACATGGGAAAAAGTATCAAGTGAGAAGAGATGGGAGGGAAAACACCAGGAAAATGAAAGCTGATGATCATAGAACTATGAATTTTATTTTAATGAACTTTTGATTATTACTGTTAATTTTAAAAAATTGGAAATTACAGGGTATCAAACTAAACATGAGTTTATGCTTAACTCCCTGTAGGAAACAGAAAAATTCGTAAGACGCATTCATAAAAATCTATTTCATCAAATTTTATATTAAAACAAGAGTAAATATACTCATGCAGGTATGTACAACACACCAGTGTAGGAGACAACAGAATTTCTGGGGCTTTCTGGAAGAGTGGAACATTTGAAGCCAGGCTGCCCAAGACATGTTCTTTCCATCACTTAACTTCTCAGGACCTCGGTTTCATTGTGTCTAAAATGAGTGAGTTGAAGTAGTTAATCTCTAAAATCCCCTCCAATGCTAACATTATATGAGGTGTATGTGTCTGGAAAATTTGCAGGGCAATTCAGTTTTTCATTTGAAACAAATATTAGTGGGAAACCTTTCATATTTTTCTTCTTCAAGTACAAATGGTTTCACAGTTTATTTAACATTTTCCACAGGCCAGAAACTGTGATAGGAACTTTACATGTATCATTTCAAATTTTTATAAAAACCTTCAAGGATGAATTATAATCTCTATTTTGTCATAAGTAAACTGACCATCAATGCAGCCAACACATAACCGAGCGAAGATTTGAATGTAGGTATGTCTGACCCCAGTGTTTATATTCTCTCTACTACAGTGAGATTGCTTGTTGAAATAAATTATGAAAAAAATGTATTAATATTATTTTACCTTGGAGGTGAGGGCAATAATTAAAAGAAATGAGGACTGATAATGATTTTCATTATTGTAGGGTATACTCTTATATTACTGAAAGGAATGGAGAACAGCCCTCTTTCTTAAACTTAGCCACAAAGTTTGGTTTGGTTTATAAAATATTTTCTACATGTGTTCATTTTTTATTTTCCTGGATGTTTGAAAACTATCATGTGTGTAGATACACCATCATGTATATTTATTCTTGAATCTGAAATTCCATCTAGGTGGCAACAAATCTGTTGCATATTTTATGCTCAATTAAAAAGAAATCTTATGAGGTTTTTATGTATTACAGAAAGATCACCATCTGTCCCCTATTTAATTAGGTCCATCCTGATTATGTTAAATGTATTCTGGCTCCTTTTAAGAAAATTTTCATATACATGAGGGAAAAGCTTGTTAAAAATGAATTATCAGCAAGAAACAGGAGATATTTAAACAAAGAAACTCCAAGAAAACCTTAGTAAAGAGAAATATCTCAAACCTGAATGTTTAGATTCAATAAAATAATAACCCTTCCCCTTTACCTCTCATGACTTCCACACCAAAACACAAGTGCAACTTGAAACCAATCATTTCAGAAGATTCGGGAGTTTAGTTAATTTTTCCTTCCTGTTACTTTTCACTTTGGAACACCTTTAGGCTTTTAAAAAACTTTTAGCCAGGAGGGGAAATACCAAAATACTATAGGGAAGGCTTGTTCTTAGGGTAATTTAGACTTGATTTGAGGAAGTAAATGTTGCTATAAATTTTATGTTAAAAAACAAAAAAAACTCTGCCCCTGAAATTTCCAATGGGTTTAACAAATGCAATAATTTCAGATAATAAAAAAATATAGATTACCATGCAAAAGTAGGGAATTGTTAGAGGCTTCAAGGGGATAAAGGATAATGTATTAAGCTCTGGGTCCTGAGAATTGGGTCTTCTCCTTTGCTTTGTCATTAATTCTCTGATGTTTTCAAACATTTACTCTGAATTTTCCTTCTTTAATAATATGTAGCAACTAAATCTCACCATGCCCAGTCACTAGAAATATATAAGCATTGTAAGGATGTGGTAATTCCTTTTTTCATTCGTTTACTCATTTGTTTGCCAACTGCACTCCAGGAGTCTAAGTTCTAGGGATATAACAATAAATAAAAAGTGTCTTTTCTTATGGATCTTAAATTCATTCATTTATACATTTTGTTGCCAAGTATACTCCAGGAGTCTAAGTTCTAGAGATATAACAATACATAAAAAGTATCTGCTCTTGTGGATCAACAAATCAATATGTAGTATATTAGATTGTATTAAGTAACATACAGAAAACTGAATCCATGTAAGAAATGTTTTTATAGAATGTTTAGGAAAAGCCTTTCTGAAAAGTGTTATTGAAGCAGGTACCTGATGAGTGAGTGAGTCAGGCAGATGTCCTGGGGAAGAGCGCTCTAAAGTAGGATCAGCATGTATGAAAACCTTGAGGTGCCCCACATATGTGGGTTTTGAAAGCAGTCAGTGTAGTGGAGAAGAGTGAGCATGGTAAAGTGAATGGGAAAGGACCTATTCAGAGTGTTAGCAAGAAACAAACAGAATTCTTAAGTCTAGAGTACATGCTTGTGAAAGAAATAGTAAACAGCAAATTCACTAAAAAGTTGCTATTCTATTACAACACAGGACCATAGCTGAAAGGACTTTGATACTTGATTTTAGAGTTGCCGAGTTTACTCCACACCAGATTGGTCAAGGCAATTGTTAGGAATGTAATTAAAATGGAGGAAATGTGATGAGGCAACTGGCAAAAATTTCCCCTAATTACACACTACATTTTGAATAATTCAATCTACCTCCCCAAATGGTGCTACTTATTCCTCCTCTTTCTTTTCCAAGCCTTGTGTCACCTCCCCTTCGTTTTCATTCTCTTTTCTTGGTTCTCCTTCCCACCTGTCCTCTTGCTTTTCTTTGCATCACTTTGCTTCCCCTCCCAAAAGGTAGCATGCTGTATGATTTCATTTATATAACGTCTTTGACGTGAAAAAATTGTAGAAATGGAGAACAGATTAGTGGTTGTAGTTGTTAAGGAGCGGGAGGAAATGGGCAAGAAACAAGTGCTATAAAAGGGCAAAGTGGGGGATTCTAGGGCAGTGAAAACGTTTCCGTACCTTTATTAATTCTAATACCCTGTTCCTGATGTCATACTGTAGGTTTTCAAGATGTCACCATTGGGGAGAATTAGATAAATTCTGTATTATTTCTCTTGTGAATCTACAAATATCTTAGAATAAAATTTAATTTTAAATAATGAGCATCATGATACTAGAAAACATTTTGAGACACCTGAACTCTCTCACTCACAACATACTTCCCCTATCATATTCTGCTAATGCTGCCTTGGCACTAAATATTTTCTGTATGTTTATCCCTAGTGTAGTAAACTGTCATTGCCAATAATTTAAATTGATGAATCTACTCTCCTAAGCAAGCAAGCTGTGAACTGTGATGGATGAGCTTTATATACTGAGGCTTATGAGCATAGCCAGTTGAAAGCAGAAAAACACTCAGATGAACAAAAAAGTTTTTAAAGGAACCAGATAAGCTGATCCAAAACTCTTATAGGATAGTAAAGAATGAAATATTTGGAACGTTTTGGTGAAGAAGAAGAAATTAATTTGACTATCCTCCTCTTCGCCTCTTTCTACCAAGACAATGGCAGTGCATGAGTTTTTCCACTTCACCAAATCTTCTCCAATACTTGATGTTATCAGAATTTCTGATTTTTTTCTAATGTGATGGGTAAAAAGTAGTCTTTTATGTTGTTTTGTTTTTTAGGAATTTGTAGAACTTGGTATATTCTGAATACTAATCTTTCTCACTGAAGTGTGCTGCAAATATTATTTCCCATTCTAAAATGTGTATGAGTTTCTATACTATGTGGTTTTGTCTTTTTTAGAAAATGTTTTGCTAAAGCTTACCTGTAACTATTAAAACCTTTAGTCGCTCAAACTGTGTATACAGCAGTGGAAATAGACAAAAATTTAATAGAAGAGGCTAAAGTTTCAAAAAATAGACCCATATATATATTATATGTATGTATATCTCTATCTATCTATCTATCTATCTATCTATCTATCTATGAATCCGATTTATAAGTAAAATGGCTATATGTCCCAGCTTGCTGGTGATACTTCCCACTTATGCCAGCTGTCCAACCATAATTACTAATAATGTCCCCATTCAATTTCAGAAACTTTTCAGTTTGGATGAAATAATATATATGGTCATTCTATGTATGACAGGAGTAGTCTTTGAAATAAATAGGGATACCATGGTTATCCATATCAAAAAGAATAAAATTTTATCCATAGCTTACACTGTAACAAAAATAAATTGTACATGAATTGAAAATATAAGTGTGAAAATATAGCTTCAAACTTTCAAAAATAATTATGAGAAAACATTTACAACTTTAAGGTGGGGAAGATTTTTTTTAAAATTATTTATAGGAAAACACAAACCATGTAAAATTTAACATTTAAATCTTCCCTTTTGGAGACACTTTGGAGAGCAATGTGACAACCTGTGTACAAGCTCAAATATACTCCAACCCTTGAGTCCACCTTTTGTTACACACTATAGAGGCTTTCTGCCCTTGTACACAAAGGGCCTTCTACAAGGCGGTTTACTACATCAATGTTTATAAATATTTAGCAATGACCTATACATGTATCAGTTTGAAGAAAGTTAAATACATTATGGTATCTCATAAATTGGAATGCATTGCATCAGATAAAACAAATGAACCAAAGAAAAATTTGCACAAAGTCATAGGGGCAGATCTTGACCCTTCACTCTCCAAACTGACTGGGTTACCTATTTGCTGTCTTCTGCATACAGGGAGTGGTGAAGGCAAATGCACTTTTCATCAAAGGCTATTTCTGTAAAAGTGGGGAAAAAAGGAACAGTACATTTTTTTTTATAGCTTACAATTTCTTAACAAACAATTTTTTTTGTAAAGCCTGTCTATAGAACATTGTGTGTTAGTCACCAAGTGATGTCTTAGATATAATGAAAAGTGCGATCTTAGAAAAAAGTTCAAGGATACATTTTAGAACTTAAAACACTTCCAAGATTGCTGTCCTATCCTATATTAAACAAATAAATATCTCATATTAGTTCATACAAAACTTTGGAGCTCCCAGAAAAAAAATACACATGGAAGATAAATTAAATATATATTATTTTCACTTTTCTTGGGTCAATCTGTTATTTACACCATATGATTACCTCTAAAACTTATTTTAATCTAAGATTATTTTTACTTTAAAAGGGTTTTTAATTTCTATCTATATTTCTGACTTTTGGCTGTTGAAGTGTTTTCTCTAATCCATTAAACTAATATTTGCCCTTGCCTCATGGAGCTTTGGTTATCTCAACTGGGGTTGAAGACTATTTCTGTTTTTCAGCTTTGGTTTCACTACTGGCCATCAGCTTAGCATGGTGTTAAAACTGAACATCAGGATGCAATAGAGGTGTCAGTCCTGAAAAAAGTCATCCGCTCTCTGAGATTGGCGATTTGGCATTGACGATAAAGAACCCCTCCATGAACTAAGACTCAGATCTGTGTCATAAATAGTATTGAAGGGGCAGGGTGGTGGTGCAATAGTTCCTTGGTCAGTTTTAATTTTGCTTCTTCATCTCTAAGCTGAAAATCTCTCATATTTCTCATTTTTCTTCTAAAAAGCCTTGTCAGATGTCTCACAGATGACAAAGTTGTTAATGTGTTTGGGGCCAGAACAATGACAAGGGGGTTTTAGTAGAATAATCAAAAACCTATTTTTCTCTACTTCGTATTTTGATTAGAAGTTGGGTTATATTGTTGATCATATGAATTATCCTATTTAGGAACTATTAAAATATACTTTAAAAACCATCTTTCATAAAAATAACCATACTTTGCATTTTATTCTGTGTTTCTTCAGCAACATCCAGGGTTTGCTCATCAGAACATAAACTGGCAAATACCAACATGGTTAATGACAATGTTGCATGCCATCTGACTTGTGAGAAATGCTGTATCTCATTTCTTTGACTGGCTTTGGCTCTTTGGTAATTATTAGGGAAACATCTGGTTATTGTCACATACTTTAGCATCCGATCTCATTGCATGACATTTTGTTCTGTGATATTTAGGTCCCACTTGGGACTAGGAATTGGAAACCTAAAATTAAATTCCATTTCCAACATAATAATAGGGGATTGTCCTGAATAATGATACTTGAGGTTCCCAGTAATGAAATTTCAACACAGCACATTGGAAACATTGGGAAAAAAATTAGCAAATTGTTATCAGTAATTTTCTTTACAAAAATACAAATATATAATTAAGGCCTCAGAAACTGTTTGAAGAGGCTACTCTGGAAGTTTTCTTAGTTTTGAAAATATTACCTTTTGGTTTTTGGACTCAAGGTAAATTCTGATGAACTCTCTTACAGTGAAGTTATGTATCTACATACCTTTTATTTTCCCTTTGTAGAAGTTTTTATTTTCTATAAAGAAACATTTAGAAATGCTCCTTTTGGAATATCTGAGTATATTTTTCTAACCTTTAGGTTTTCTGCACCATAACTTGTATATTCATAGGTTCTCTTTGCTGTTTCTCCAGTAAAATAAAGTAGGAAAGAACTTAAGAGAATTACCATTTTGCCTCTGCCTAACTTGGCACATAGCTCAGTGCCCATGAGCCTCTAATTCATATTCTGGAACCGGATTGTAAATGCACTCTTACTATCCAATGCTGTTGCATCTCTCCAAGCTAGTCTTAAAACTTGTTGCTTTCCTCATCTATTTGCTCCTAGAAAGAGTTGTGTGATTTCAAGTTTCTCCAGGAGACTTATTAAATTCACATGCTATTAAGCTAAAACTGAGGCAACCATGATTCAGAGGAAGGGATAAGTTATTTGCTACAGTTTTCTCAAATAACCCTTTTCCTAAAAACAAAATACACTTATAGAATGTCTTAGCACTAATTGTAGAGGAAGTTGATTTTTGTGGAGATTTTCATGTAGGAAGTTTATTGAGGAATGTCTTGGGAGTATGTGAGTGGGAGTGAAAAAATAGGATTAAGAACAGGAAAGATCTAACATGAGACCAAGACACAACAAATGTCTTAGCTGATCACTCGGGATGACTTTATAGAATCATCCCCAGCTGAGCAAGGGGGACACGATTTATGAGCCTTCAATAGATGTCACTGTCCTGCTGAGGACATGCAACTTGCCCTTAGCAGTCGGGGAATAATGCCTCGTGTCTAGGATCTGGGCAATGCTCCACCCATGTACCACCCAGGATTCTAAAATTTGAATTGTTTACTTAGAGATGATAGGCATGCTTGTCCTCATTTCCCAATTTATTTATGTAAGGATTAAAAATGTAACAGAAGACAGGTGGCTTTACAGAGCATAATATTCAAGGTAGATTTGTCCATTTTCTTGTGCCCCTTATTCCCTAAGCATTAGACAATTATCACTTTCATGTTCTATAAAAGTGATGCTTTGCGTTGGGGTAAAAAACTACATTATTGTTAACCCATTGTTGTTTTACTAAGACATGTAACTTTTCTAGAACCATTTATGCTATTAGGGTTCACCCTTCCTTTGAAAAGAACATTATGGAATACCAGTTTCTCTTGGTTTTTAAACCAATCATCTAACAGACATTGTCCCTTCCTTGCCACCTCCTGTGGTAAGAAAGCCTTGTTCATGTTTTGGTTCTTTGCACATTATCTTGTATTCTGTTGCTTTAGAAAGGCCATATTCCCAAGAGGAAAAATTGTGGTTCAGGAACAAACTACCACCTCATGAGCTGGCCCCGTACCCAGTAATCCACAGTGCTGAGAGAGACATGATTTTGATATAAAATGATGATCTAGTCAATAGTCAGAAAAAGGTTTTCTGAAAAAGAAATACTACACAAATCAAACTTGAAATCTGTGTAATAAAGTAATCCCCTGAGAAAATGTAGAGAGTTTGAGGGTGACCCAGTCATTACTTTAGCACATAAGGAAACTTTAATAAATGTTCACAACTGACCAGAAAAGGGAGAAAATCAACATGTGCTGAGCACTTAATTCTGGCCAGGCATTATACAAAACAGTTAACAAAGAGGATAATATTCAGTCCTTATGACTATCCCAAGTGTTAGGAATGATTATCCAAGATCTTTGTTCATTTTTTTACCTTAAATGAGGTAACTTTTCTAAGTTTACTTCTAGAAATTGGCAGAGTTGGCATGAAAAGTTATGTTTTTCTAATTCAAAAGTATATGCTATTCCTCCCCCAAAGTATCCACAATGTAAGATGTGTCATTAAAATGAAACACTTTTATTATCCTTAGAATTGCATTTCTGAAAATTGAACATTGGGCTATAAAGAATATAGTTCTGATTTGTTTTATATTTTGGAAAGTGCATACGTAACAGAAAGAAGAATGATTTTAGTCGGACACCAACTTCATTATCTAGCAGTAAGCTATAGGAAGTAAAATGAACTTCAGTTTTCTCATTTATAAGATTAATATATTAAAGTAGAAGGATAGGACAGGTGCAGTGGCTCACGTCTGTAATCCCAGCACTTTGGGAGGCTGAGGCAGACAGATCGCAAGGTCAGGAGTTCAAGACCAGCCTGGCCAACATGGTGAAACTTCCTCTCTACTAAAAACACAAAAATTAGTAAGGCCTGGTGGCACACGGCTGTAACCCCAGCTACTCAGGAGGCTGAGATAGAATTGCTTGAACCTGGGAGGCAGAGGTTGCAGTGAGCCAAAACTGTGCCACTATACTCCAG
Source organism: Sapajus apella (assembly GCF_009761245.1). Lineage (NCBI taxonomy): Eukaryota > Metazoa > Chordata > Mammalia > Primates > Cebidae > Sapajus > Sapajus apella. The sequence goes on along the minus strand of NW_022436941.1, from coordinate 89,323,295 downwards.
CCTGGGGGACAGAGCAAGACTTAATCTCCAAAAAAATAATAAAATAAAATAAAATAAATAAAGTAGAAGGAGAGCGATCAACATTTCAACTAATTTGCTGCATTTGATACAGCACCCAAATTTTAAACACGTTTTCTGGTAATAAAACTGTGTTGTGTCTTAAAGTCTATTTATGGTATTTTGAATGCTGAGTCCTCCTATAATCATTTAGCATTGGGTTATCCCACCATAATTTTATTTCCTATGCAGAGGCCTAATTTGTTGAAGGTCTGATATCTCTTTGCTTATTTAACTACCAACAGTTCAATGGAGATGGAATTTCACATGGTGAAGATAGGAGAATAAGATGCAAAGCACTGTCAGCATTTTAGATACTATTGGCTTCACCAGTAAGTTATCAGTGAAGAATGGATTTTTGCCCCAAATATCCACTAGACAATACATCTTCCCATGTGAACTTAAAATTACAAACTCATGGTTAGTCAAAATATATAATGAACAAAGATCACCACCAAAGCAGAAATCAAAATGGTAAAGATTATCAAATACTTAGCAATAAACCTAATGAGAAATGTGCAGATCATATAACAAGGCTTGAGGAAATGAAAAATTAGGTATGTGGTTGGTGAAAACTCAATATTATAAAAATGTTTATTTACCCCAAATTAATGACATTTTTAGCTGTCACAACTGGTAGAGCATTACTGGCATCCAGTTAGTAGAGGCCATGGATGCTGTTAAATGTTCTACAAGGTACAGGGCAGTCCAGCATAAAATATCAGTAGCACGGAGGTTGTGAAATCCTTGCCTTGAACAGTGTCTATAACAGAGAAGATCATTAATATAGACTCTCTCATGGGTCAAGTATAATTTGAAAACAAAGTTTCTTAGCCCAGGAGTTTAGATTTTTAGTTGAAATATTAAATTCAGCAAACTGACAAAAGAACAGAAAATCAAATACCACATGTTCTCACTCATAGGCGAGTATTAAACAATGAGAACACATTGACACAGGGAGGGGAGCATCACACATCTGCTGGGGGGAGCTAGGGGTGGGGCAGTGGGGGGTGGGGAGGTTGGGGAGGAATAACATGGGGACAAATGCCAGATATAGGTGATGGGGAATGGAGGCAGCAAACCACATTGCTGTGTATGTACCTATGCAACGATCCTGCATGATCTGCACATGTACCCCAGAACCTAAAGGACAATCAAAAAACCAAAAACAACAACAAAAAAAAGAAAAAAGTAAAATAATAATATTTTTAAAAAGATATTAAATTTACTTTTACTTTCCTGTAACATTAAAGGACAGTTTGAGATTTTTATGTTTATGAAAGAAGAATGATAGATTAGAAAGTCTGTGAAGCATTAGATAGTGATTAAGGAATTATGGTGCTTAAACCTGGGTAGATGTTAATGGATCAATAATATTTTTAAGAAATAAGATAATTGGCCACATACGGTGGTTTACACCTGTAATCCCAGCACTTGGGAAGGCCGAGGCGGGCAGATCACGAGGTCAGGAATTCAAGACCAGCCTGGCCAACATGGTGAAACCCCGTCTCTACCAAAAGTAAAAAAATTAGCAGGGTATGGTGGCACGTTGGGAGGCTGAGGTAGGAGAATTGCTTGAACTGGGACCTAGGAGGCAGAGGTTGCAGTGAGCTGAGATTGTGCCACTGCACTCCAGCCTGGGCTACAGAGTAAAAGTCCTTCTCAAAAAAAAAAAGAGAAATAAATAAATAACATTATTAGGAGAGAAGGTTTGGCAAATGTAACTGTACTTACAAAGGTCCTTGTAGTTTTTGGCTACATGACACAAGCATTCCTTTGTTTTATTTATTGTTTGTTCCAGATGAATTTACTAAAGTGTTCAGAGAAGGGGACCTTTATTATTTACCTATCTTGTAGTTGCACACAGTAGGAACACAGGAAAGGAACCAGTTTAGTAATGCACTTAGACTCAGAAGTTAATTCTGCAATTATTTTGGGGAAAGAAAGACTAAAAAAGACAGAAGCTAGGACAGTAAATGATTGTGGGACCGGCTACCTATCCCTGGTATAAACTTCCATGGATAGGATGCAAGTCACTGGGATCAAACACATGCATTGGCAGGATGTAAGAGTTGGTTAAGAGAGCATCTAATTTCTAAGATGAAGACTAATATCAATAGTCTTCTAATGTTCTAATCTGAAGTGGGCAATATTTATTTGAATGTATAAATTTTGATATGTTGGCCAGTGTAATTATTTTGTAGTCATGTCTCCTTGATCGTGTAATTTCAAACATTTTTGTGTAAAGAAATCATTAAGAGATATGTTACTCCATAGAAACTATTATAAATCATCAGAAGTTAATGGAGGCTGCCATGAATAGATTTATATTGTGTATAATGGTTTGATTATATTTTTTCTTGTTTCTCTAATAAACAGATAAGGTCAAGAATTTTAAAAAATCAGACACTCAATAGCATATCTATTCCACACTCAATTTTCTGGCCTACACCAAACTTACCTAATTTGCATATTGAGGTATAGGTCAAATGTAGTTATTCAAACCTATTACGTGTAGGGCCATTGGGACAAGCATGCAAAAACTTTGAGGGAAAAGCGTACCATGGTCATATGTCATCCCCATGACTATGGGGATATTACCAAAAAAAAAAGACAAAACCAAAACTGTGGGTAAAGATTTACTGAGCAAAACTGTACATGCATGCCTTAGGAGGTTCATATTAACAACAAAAGAATTTTTTTTGTTAATATGAAGGTTAGAGCAAACAATTCCTGCACTGACTAAAAGCCTTATGATTCCAGGTGTGTCAGACCACTTCCCAACTATGAGTTCTGTGCTCTTAAGTTACAGGCCATGTATTAGTTTCGTAGGATTTCCGTAACAAACTATCACAAACTGGATGAATTGAACAACAGAAATTTATTATTTCACAATTCCGAGGGCTAGATGTCTGAAATCAAGGTGTTAGCAGAGTTGTTTTTTCCTGACGGAGAATCTGTGCCACACCTCTCTCCCAGTTTCTGGTGGTTTACTGGCAAGCTTTGGTGTTTCTGGGCTTGAAGACTCACCACCCCTGTCTCTGCCTTCATGTTCATCTGGTGTTCTTGTTATAGACTGAATGCTTGTCTCCCCAAAATTTCTATGTTGAAACTGAATCCCCAATGCGATGGTAGTAAGAGGTGGATGGGGCCTTTGGGAGGTGATTAGGTAAAGAGGGGAGAGCCCTCTTAAATGGGATTGGTGCCTTTATAAAGGAGATCCTGGAATCTTCTTCCTCCCTTCTGTCTTGTGAGGATACAGTGAGAAGGCAGTCATCTATGAACCAGGAAGTAGGCTCTTACCAGAATTCAGCCAAACTGGCACCTTGGCCTTAGACTTCCAGAATTACAAGAAATAAATTTCTATTGTTTATAAAAGCCACTCTATTTATAATAATATTGTTATAGCAGCTTGAATGGATTAAGACAGTTGTACCTGTGTGCAAGCATGTGTCTAAATTTTCCGTTTTCAAAAAGACATCATTCAGATTAGAGGCCCACCCTACTCTAGCCTGACCTCAAATTAACTAATTGCCCTGCTTCTAAATTAAAGCCATTGACTCTGTTTCTGAATAAAGCCACATTGATAGGTACTGGGAATTAGGACTTCAACCCATAGTAGTCCTTATGTTTAATTTTTTCCCCAATACTAGGATTAATTAATTTAAATGATTAGGGATAATTAATGTTATCACTAGGGAATACTGATATGTGGAAAGAGATAGAAATATTTAAAAATTGGTAGGGAGAATGTAACAATAACTCCAGGTTCCCATTACTAATTGCCTCCAACATTCTTTACAAACGTTACTATGGGGTCTTTGCTCATTTGAATCAGCCGAAGTAGATGATTGGTCCAAATAAAGTCTATCACTTTCTTGTGAGTCTAATAGAGGAATACATATTACATAGTTACTTAATATCACCTGGCACTGAAAATGAGGAGAAAGAGAAAGATAAGCTAATTGCTGCAGTTGAAATATACTGATTTGACTATTTCTTAGGAGATCCTGGAGGATGAAATGCAGAACTTTATAAGATGAGGAAAATGATTGCTGACACTGACTTGAAAATCGCATTTGGTTTCATGGTTTGCTGCATGACAGTAAACACAAATTGTAAAATGCGTTTCATGCCCAGTGTCTAATTTGTCAGGAAAGCAAATAAGATATTGTTTGTATCTTTATTTACATGCATGCCATCTTTCAGTGTTTCTCTTTTGTTTTCCTCAGTGGGAAAGCTCCCTAAAATAGATATTTTTTTCATAACATGTTATAGGTATTGACTTATATACCATTGATATCTGAACATATTGACATGTCACTGAAAAAAATGGCTATCAAGACATTTAGTGTTTATATACCTGATGTTAAAATATTTTTAATGATGATTTGATTTGATTAGTGACCCCAGCCTTAATACTTCTTGTAACCATAAAAAGCAGTCTTTCAAAAATTATAATACCTCATGAAACACTGGTTTTAATTTGCTTCCCTTGAAAGACCTCACTAAGAATATTTGCATTGTCAGCAGCTTAAATTGACCACGGAGATAATAACTAAATAATTTAGAAAACTGTAAGATGATTTAGTCATTTAAGATGTGTATAAGGTAATTAAAACCAAACTTTAGGAGGGCTAAGGCCACACTGCAATTGGTTATTCTATATCTAGGGTCACTGCCTAAGTTGTATGAAGGCATATGTTCAATTTACAGTTGTAATGAGGAACATGGGGTGTTTTGATTCTTCATTTGTTGTGCTCATCTCTAGAGGATCCAGTTGCCTGAATTAAACAATGAACATGGGCTCTTTTGTGGTGGATAATAAAAATGTATAAGATAATACATGCCACATGCATGTATGGTTGGCATATGGCTTTTCCCTGTGTATGAAATTGTTGCCTTTAGTTGCTATCATGGAACAGGCACATGGAAAACTAAGATGATTTAGGCATTTAGGATGTGTATAAGATGCGTATCATTATTAGCCACATAGGAACAAGACCAATTCCTTTGACATCATTAGCTAGATCATGATTATTCCATTTTAACTAACACATGGTATTTATGAAGGTGTTTTTCATAGATTATTCACTTGTAAGTGCATTTTGTGTTTTATTTTTTACTCTTCTGCAAAAGGATAGATAAACTTTAGGTGATAAATTTTTCTTTTGTCACATGTTGAATGTAGTAAAAGACATGAAGCAGGTTTTGCCTTTTTTCTTTTTTTATTTTACAAATGAATGACATCAGGGTTTCAGATTTTTTCTATACGTTGATATACTTGAAAATACTAGCACATACTCTTGTGGTAAACTGAAAGAAACATTGATAACATCATGTTGTGATATAGGCTGAAGTAGAAGGACCAGATTTTTATTCAGTGAAAACTTGCATTCATCCCAATATAAAGTTTGCAAAACCCCAGTGAGCCTAGTTATACCCAGGGCCCCACTCTTAGCTTAAAACAAAGCAAAGCAAATATAATCTTTCAATAGTGAAGAACATATGGAAGAGAAAGATCTTGAAACCTCTCTGATTTGGACAAATAGGTGAAGAATAATTGGAATTGGTGGGAAATAGAAAATGTGCTTACGTTAATAGTCTCATTTAATAAGATGTAGCAAACAACCATTTGGCTTTTGCACCTGCTCAGCATTGCTGTCTCCTTGGTGTACTATTCTTCACTAGTTGCAGTTGTGTGGGCTGCCAAAATCTGCACCTTGCCTCTCTGTGGTCACATCACTGAAGATTGGCCGATCACAATGCCCAAATCTCTTATACTGATCGGTCTAGAGGTTGTTATGTTTTTCAAACCTGGCTAATAAGAATTGCAACTAGGATGTTTACCTTTTGGATCTTGTAGTAAAGGAGTTTGGGGTTTTCAGTTTGGAGTAGGAAAGAAGTAGACTAGAAGCAATCAGTAGCCAACTAAATAAAACGAATAAAGGGTAAGTAAGAGAAAAATGAAGTCTGAGAGGAAGCAGATCTTTGTTGCTTCATTTCTAAGTACTCATAGAACTCAGAATTCCTTTTTCTCCTGAGCATCCTTCAAAGATACTTCTTTTCATTATATATATATATTTTTTGTTTAAGTTGTAAACGTCCTGCTTCATGAAATAAATAAGAACTCTTAATCAATATGGTATCTGTTTTCATGTTTATGTCCTACTTCGAATGTACTAGACATCTTCTCTTAAATATTTTGAGCTTCCTATGTATGTGTACACACACACACAACACACACACACACATCTTTAGACAAAGTTTGGGCCAGCTAAACCCTTCACTAATATGAAAACGTTAAATTTTACTTGCTGAATAATTATAAGCCTTGAATTAGCAACATCGAAATTATTAGAACTGTGCAGTATTAATGCTGATGTATGTAAATTGGGTTCATAAACTTGCTTGGGTCCTGGAAACAACTGGCATTATTATGTATTTTTTCTCTCTAATTTTTAAATCAAATTCATTGGTCAATCATCCCCTTGAAATCAGATTCTGCAACCACCTGGCTGTCCTCCAGAAGTCTTCCATTGTTTCACGAGCCATCCTTGTTTCCAATTCATTTTTCTTTATCCACTGTGTAAATTAGGTGGACCTGAATACTCAGAAAAGTTTGAAAGCATTTGGTTGTTATTAGAGTAAGGATAGCTAACTCACACATGTGAAACATTAAAGAAACCTTACAAACGTTTGAGTAATTTTTTTTCTGTTGTTGTTTGGGGCTGTGGGGCATTTAACCACATCCTGCCATGCACACAACAGTTGAGCTTCTCTCTTTATTACCAGGTAGAGTTTCTGACTAATAAAACAAACAAGGACAATATTTAAATTTTCTTTTCCAAACATTTTTATTGTTTTTATTTAAATGTAACATACTGTACACTGTGCAGCCTTTTGGGAGGTAGGAGGAGGGAGTGATTCTATATCTTTATGAGGTGTATTCTCAGAACGAAAACTCAAATGGACACATATTTGTGGCTAATATACCTTAACTGTGTGGGCTAGGGGCCGTGCTCCTGCAGTGGCTGAGCTCTCAAAATCTCTCATTTTCTTTTTTAAACCTACAACATTCAGGGCTGAAACTTTTTTTTTTTTCAGTAGTTGCAATAGGAACCAGAATTTTATTTCAATATCAAGCAAATATGACACTTTTAAATGCAAAATAATGTCATTATTCCTTACCAATCTTTCTCATCTCTTTCTCCTTCCTTCCTTCCTTCCTTCCTTCCTTC